>NC_073692.1:319525225-319825225 GCF_029784155.1 Uranotaenia lowii
CTTCTCTCTTCTCTTTTCTCTTTCCTATCTTCACTTTTCTTTCTTCTCTTTTCTATCTTCTATTTCCTCTCTTCACTTTTCTTTCATCTCTTTTCTATCTTCTCTCTTCTCTCTTCTCTTTTCTCTTTCCTATCTTCACTTTTCTTTCTTCTCTTTTCTATCTTCTATTTCCTCTCTTCACTTCTCTTTCATCTCGTTTCTATCTTCTCTTTCTAAACTCTACAATTTTAAGGAATTTAAATAGATAACATAACAACTATTTTTTATACCACTGAAGATAGTCTTCAAGCATTTATTCAATATTAATATTCATTCATTGAAAAACTTTGTTGAAGACTCCAAAATAATTGGACTTATGGTTAAAGAAATATGTAACTTCAATTTGGGTTAAATTTTTATAAACATTTCTTCAAAATAGCCATATTTTGCATATTGGGAAAAATAAACAATAACAAAACTTCTAAAACTTTTTTCTCAGAAGTCAAAATTACTCGCGATCTTCGGGAAAGTTGATAATTGTATTAAAACCATTAGTTTTCGAATCTTTGTAACCTTCTACAGTTTTGCCACACAAATGCACAAATTGAATAAATAAATTTTTACATAAACGCATATTTGGAAGTAGCGCTCCCGAATTAGTCTTAATCAGTTCTTAAGATTTTTGCACCTCGGAAAATGTAAATTTTGTTGCCTTGTGCTATTAATTTTGATGTGACATTTCGAGTTCAATGATGTGGGGGATGTGAAAAGTCAATCAAGCTAAGCTTAGCTAATACTTACGTTTTGGAAGCAAATAGTTGGATTACAACGTACCTGTAACGATAAAATAAAATTGTTTTAGGATTTTGTAGATAATATATTTTTTAACTTGTCAATAAAATTTAAAGTGGCAAAATGTTTCTGGGTAAGAATAAATAAATCTGTTTTTAAATAAATGAATAAATCTGTATTTGAAATCAAGCTTTACAAAATAATCTCAGGAATCAAAATTGGCTTGAAAATTCTATGACTAATCTCGTTAAAAGTTTTCCTCAAAAATTCAAATATACATTCTACTGATTTTTGGAACGGACTGTGTCTTTATTGATATCTGAGGTCTGACTCGGCCAAACTAACCAAGAAACAAGCCATACAAGAATACAAAATCTTACTATTATGAATTTGAATCCCGTGAAGCAGAACTTTTTTTTTTAAATAGGTTTAAAATTTCATAAATTCAAATAATACAATTGTTCAGGTTTGAAACAATTATTTTGAGTTTAATGAATTTCATTACTCATAATTGCTTTAGAAGATTTTGAAAGTTTTGATTTTATATTAATAGAATTTAACAAACTACTACCAAACATTATTCATTGAGTGTAATAGGATATTGGTGATTAATTGAATCTAAATATTTTGTAAGAAGTAAAATCAAAATAATTTTTTAAAAAATACTTTAAAAGAATATTTTGACTTCTGCCATTTTTGTGCATGTATACCTAAAAATCCCAAACATTACGAAAATTTAAGAAAAAATAATATTAAAACAATTAAACCGCCAGACTATTTTTTGTCAATATTTGAGTCAAAACTATCCGTGCGTTTCCCAATTAGTTTCATTCCAGTTATTGTTGATTTAAAAAATAATTTAAGAATATGGACACAATAAAAAGTATTTAAAAAAAGTTCACGTTAGTCAAATATAATCTTATTGAAATATATAAATCGTACGTGTCGCAAGTTCACAAGTTGTTTTTTTTTCCTTTCCTTTCCTTCTCAAGGATTTAAAAGGTCAGAACTGAGTGTTTTTTAATCTAAATAATAAACCATCAAGAAAAAATCTCTTGAACATAACTTTACTCGTTGCTAATAGACTTCGTGTTAATGTTTAGATTTGTTTCAAATCTTCATATGTGAGATGAAGAACCTAAATGTTGAGCCTGTTTAATTTCACGCCCTTTTTTGTGTAATGCCTTTTACGATTATTGCTAACGTTATTTATAGAAAAGCTCTCACTTAAAATCCACCATTTGTAACCTATTATTACAGTCATTTGTAAACCTAATCTTAGCATGTTGGTCATATTTTCCGCCGCGGCACAGTTACCGACAGAAATATTTCATTCTAAAAACATACCACTCCCGCTTAGAGGCCCATTTAGTTGGAATCGTCTATCAGCAGATGTCATTGTAGGATCTTACGGGACCCGAAAATTGCTATCAAACGAGATGGCAGTCCCGGGAAAGAGTTGCCAGCTTCCAGTCTCTTCTAGAGTCATAAGTGCCATAAATAAACCATCCACTCAGCAAAAGCTGTAGGTACCTACTTCTGTTGGGGATTTTTTCCTTCTACAATCTAACAAAACCCGTAGAACCCCGGACAATGTCGCGGAAAGCGCATGTAAAATCGCCACAGCAGGACATTTTTCAACGCACCGTGTGGTTCCGATTCCGTGTTCATTCTCGTCTTGATGAATGGGAATCGGGAGCACACAAAACGACGGAGAGTAAAAAATAAAACCGGAAGTCGTTCGGATCATAGTGGATGAGACTGTGTGCTTTCACTTGTCGGTCTTTTTTCATTGGGCTTGCCATTTTTCTATTCTGGGAAAAGGTTTTCTTCTTTAGAGGCTTTCGAAAGATCGGGCTATATAGGGCATCAGTGGAGAATTGTATGCCATTCATCCGCTATAAATCTTTGGCTAAGTGTTGTATGTACCGAGTCCCCCTTGCCCCGCGGGAAATCGAGAGGAAAAATTGTTACGTGTCCGGACCTATGAATGTTTGTTTCAGATGACGAATATGGGTAGTGTGATAAACATATTGCTTGGAAAAGTTTGAAGGCTGTATTAAAAAAATTCAAAAAGGTAATCAAAATTGTCTTCGATGCGATAGTTGTTTTAAAGGCGTTTCATTTAACACTTAAAAAGCCAAGGTCGAAAAAATTCATTTCTCCACTCACAAATCAGACTTTACTTCAATAATGAACATTTTTAGAGGTGGAATTATCGGCATAAGATTCTATGCCGGAACGGCACTAACAAGCTTTCGCATCGCTGGAATTGTCCTCCTAGAGTTAAAAAAACATTCTTTGTTTCCAACCCAACAAACAACCACTGGCTAAGATGTCCAGCAGTAAGCAGCTGTGCGTGTGTATGTAAAACGCCAGTAGAAAACAGATTCTGGTTTCCCATTTCCATCCCATTCCCATTAAAGACAAAGGAGACTAAATAACACCGGCCAAGCAAACGGGAAACGGCCAAAGCAATACGTTAAATCTTCGTTTTCTAACTGACTCAATTGGTACACTGGTTAAGTTATTTCACTGGCAAGTCTAAATAAGAATGTTGCGTCGGGTTGGATTCTAACTTTTTTTTTTTTTTTCTAATTCTGGGATTAATTATCCAATATTATGAAAATCCCGCAAAATGTTTTTCTTGTTTCGCTTTATTGTAATGCTTTCATGAATCATTTTGTTGGGGAGCTCGAGTCTTTACGTCAGTAGTGCTTTTCCAATCATCATCTTTGGCACAGTACGCTTTTTAGCGCATTTTTTTTTGCATAGAGTAAGCGTTGAGCGACATTAAAATTCTTCAACCTCTTCTTCGGGTGTCCAAACTCAAAAAGCTGTGCTGTAACATGCTTTTTCTTGGACCGAATTCCACCGAATATGTTTTGTTGGAAAACTTAAAGTTTAATATTTGTTTTTTTTTTCAAAGTTGCGAGAATGACAAAATTTTAAAACTTGAACAAGCGAATCTTCATGACTGAAATACCTGAAATATTACTTTTTGCTGACTGTAAATTACACAAACACATTTTGGATATTTCAATGAAACTTTATGCTTCTTCGAAGAGAATCGATTGACATAACATTATGTCGTACATGTTTCGAGGATATGATGGCAAGCATCTTTTAAATGCTAAAACAACCAACCCACAGAAAGTGCTCTATGTTTGCCGTGGGGGGTTTCAAAATTTAAATTCAGCTAGATGAAATGACAATCCCAAATATTCATTATACATGAGGAAGTTCGTTTCTAAAATAACTTTTTAACTTATGACCATCACATAAACTTGAAGGAATAATAAATTTTAATGATACGATACAAAATAAATATAAATCATAGTTTTAAATCAATGCTCTTTCCGGAAAGTCATCGATAAATTATTTTAAATGATATTCATTATTCTGAACTAGACATTTGCTTGACAATAAATTCTAAGTAGTGAAGTTTACAAATTTAACACCAATATTTACGAAAACCCAGTAAACTTATGGGATTTAAAATTTTGAATAAAATCAGAGTTTAAGATTTCTGACATAAGAGTCATAGAAATATACATCAATTTAACCCACATTTAAAAAGTAACTAAGGCTATGATCATTTAGTATCTGGGCACTTTATTTCGGTGATAGCTGCGTTAATAGAGCTCGGATATGCAAAGCTTTAGTTGCGTTGGTTATGAAAAGGACTATCTTGCCTATTTTTAATAGATTTTTAAGTTAACGAGTGTTTGAGATATTTACGATGCAAAAAGACATGGTAAAAATAATTTTGCACAAATTTGATCCTTTTACGCATTTTGTGCCTCGAAAATTCTTCATTGTTGACTCGAAAGCTCATGAACTGTTGATTTTTTCTGATTTTTTTTTTGGACCAAATGTTTAAGAAGTATAAGGAGCCACTTTAGGATCCACACGAAGTTCAAATCAACCTTCGGAGTGCAACCCTTGATCTTAAATATGGTAAAAAGTTTATGGTTCTTTGGGATAACTGAATGCAGACTCCCTAAATAATGCAAAAAATCCATTTCCGGCAAGCAAAAAGTGTTGCCTGACTAGTAGACACCAAGTAAATAACTAATAATGATCAGTTCCAATGATCGCAATCTGTGCATCTGGTTTTTATGCAATATGACAGATGTGTTCTGATAGACAAAGAAATATATGTTAAAACCAGATTTAAGTGATCAAATTCTTCGACATACCAACTCATGAAAAGGTTCCAACCAGATTCCAATTCCTTTTTCAGGTGAGTTTGTGTAAAATATCATGATTTTGCAAAGGTTTTGGTTCTGTGGTATAAAAAATAAATCAATACGTGACTGAAAAAAGTGTGCAAAGATAAAAAAGAGCTTTTATGAAAAAGTTAGAGTATTTCTTGAAATCATTGATAAATATATTTTTTAATATTTTTAGTTCAAATGTCATATTAACACTTTCATTTCCTTCATAGAAAGTTTTTCGATCAAATGAATAGTTTTTAAAATACACACGTTTGTAACTGCCCTAATACTAAATGATCATAGCCTTAAATCCGAATTCTCAAATAAATTTCTGATTAAGTAAGAAATTATTCATGATTGATAATTGTTGAGCAAAACGACAATAATTATTGATTATTAATCATCTTAATAAACATGCCTTTTCTTCATTTTCAAATGAAGGCTTGATTGAAAAATTTCGCTGAAATATTTTGAATTTGAAGAAATATTTAATCATGATTTGAGTTCTTGATTATGAATCCATTTTGAACTTGAGAGAATTTATTCAAATCACATACCTACTTGATGATTAAATTTAACACAAAGAAAAAATAAATTTTATAACAAAAGTGCCAGTGGTCAAAATCAGAGATAAAATAATTTCTCATATTCAAATTCATCTACATTATCAATATCAACATTAAAGTCTTAAAGAGATCATTTTTCAAAACTCACAATAATAACTTCATGTATTTAGAAAACAGTCCAATTTATTATTGCAAGCTTCTATTCCATAAGTGAAGGCGGGAAAATAGTTGGTTTCTAAAAGGATAAATAAGAAACTGATAAAAATAAAAATTAGGAATTCGAAGTTTTATTGTAAATATTGAAAGCACAGTGCAAATACTAATTCAATTAACGTTGTGCAATACAATCTAGATTTAAATTTGCTACTTCTAATATTTTTTTGGAACTTTTCTTACATTAAAGAAAACATGAACGATTTAAAAAAGATAATTTAAAGTAATAAAAATTAAGTAAAACGTTTATAAACAAGTTTTACTCAGTTAAAATACCGGATCCTAGAAAGGACGGTATGTACTAACTTTGTTTATCTTTTCAAAAATATAGATTTATAGGTTTGTTACTTTTTCATCACATCAAAATTCAGAGTTAAAGAACAATGAGTAAATTTCAAAAATTATTTATAAAAAATAGTTTGACTATAACATTAGGTAAATTTATGTGAAAATCGTAATATTCGGTAAATTTATTTGAATATTTAAACATTATAAGAGTATTAAAAAGATACGTTTTTTGTTTTGATTGTATGGAGTTTAAAAGTAAAAAAAAAGAATCAGTTTTAATTAAAATCAATCATTGATAACTGATGCTCTTACAAATCTACATGAAATAAAAAAAAACTGATTTCTTGATTGTTTGTTATAATTCATTTAATTTGGGAATAATAATGATAATGATGATGAATTATCTAAAAATTAAATTTTACAGTTTTTAAAACTTGGAAAATATCGATACAAGCATTTCCGACTCTACTAAAGAAGTAAAAAAATAAAGATTTTATTACATTTATTAAATTTTTTGAAACTTTCATTCATTTTTAGCTTTGGAAATATCTGAAATTCAATTTCGTCTAAAGAGAGTAAAATTAACAAATAGAAGTCTGCTAAAACCAGCTCTTAAATTTTTTTCTCTTCGGAAAATGTAAAACATTAAGGACTCATGTTATTTATCAAATACTTTGTGAATATGGAGTTTAGGATTCAGAATAATGAGAAACACAAAATACAATTGAGGCTGAAATTGATTTGTTGGGGAATATTTATTTCATATCAGCATAAAATTTGGAATGCCATTAATCCTTTTTTACAATCAAAGTGATTTGTTTTAAAGTAATCGATACTAGGTTTTGTTTTTATATACTGCCACCTAATGCTGTTGACTATCGTGAGTGTTCAACACCTGTCGCATGGCTACCAACTTGTGATGTGTAAAATTAGTATTCTATGAATGAGCTTTGAAGTTCAAATGGTTGTTTTCAAATTTTGAACTTATATAGTCACACTTCTTAGTTAAAACTCATTTTGAAGACGAGGTAGAGTTTTTGTGTGTAAAGATTTGTGTTTCAATACTACTGAATTGCAAATAAGAATCTAAAATTGAAAATTAGTTTCAATTCGTGAACGTCACGTCGTAAAATGAAATTTCCTAAGCCTAGAGATTGATTTAAGACGAAATTCCACCGGAGGCGAGCCGGTTTTCTGACATGTTTGTAAACACTTATTTTTGAACACCTGATCCCAAAAGTGATGTCCTTTATTTTCATTTTTCATCATAAAATCTGAACCAACCAAAGCAGAATCAAGTGATTATTTGAAAAAAAAAATCTAAAAGAAATAAAGAAAAACACTTCGAATTATGCGCATCTGAACAACGTGTATTTACGAGGTTACTCATTGGACACACGCGTTTAACACACTCTTTTTTATTTATAAAATGTACACCACCAGAATGCTCCTTCTGCGGTACTTGAATAATTTTTTTTTTTCTTATTATAGAGACTTTCAGCCTTGGGCTGGTTCGTCTCTTTCTAAGCGCACATCTTTCGAAGTAATGATGGCTAGCATCTCACAAATGCTAAAACCACCAGACCACAGAAAGTGTACTATGTATGCCATGACCGGGATTCGATCTCATGAACTTTGGCGTAGATGACTTGAACTCTAACCACTACGCCAAAGCCGCTGGCGGTACTTGAATAACTATTCAACACATCCTGGTTGACTGCCGAGGTTTCGACCAAGCTCGCCTCTCATCTGAAATGGAGGGTCTTTGTATCTTCGATATTCTGTCGAACTGTGTAAACAAGGAAAACAATGTTCTGAAATTTCTAAAATTGTGTAATTTGATAGATAAATTGTAAATAATGATAATAGGTCATGAATGCCATGTGAATGGTAAAGTGTTTTAAATAATAATAATAATAATAATACCTCGAATTATCTCTTTTTTTTATCGAAACATGTAAGGAGTACAATTTAATTTTATTTTAATGTGAATAAATCCAAAAAAAATACGTAGGACTTGCTTTTCAATACTCTGGCAATGGGGCCAGACCGTGGTTCGCTTTACTTCTCATCTTAACTATCAAAGAACGTTTATGTCCGAAAAGAAAATGCAGCAAATTTTACCGCTTTCTTTACAGTTAATAACTCTTTGCTTTAGGTTCATTGTACATATAATGAATAAGGTTGCCAGATTGCTCGGTTGTATCCGGGTTTGCCCGGATATTTAATATAAAATTTAGGAAAAGTCCGGTTCGGCCCTGTTGCCCGGATTTCATCGGAGAAGCCTGGGTTTGGCCAGGATTTATTCTAATTTTTATTTTCCAATCAAACTTAAAAACAAAATGTAACGGTCCGTAGAAGGCAAAGTGATAATATCCGTAGAATCTTCAATTCAGAATTTTAACGTGTATCATTACAGCCTTAATGAGTATGGATCTTTGTGTACTGGGATGGAAAATTTCGGTAAAATGGAAATTCCACCCATAAGGACTACGGAATAACTTTTCGTTATTTTGACAGTCATCATGAGTTACCTAAGGTGACTTTTCGAGGAATAGGGAAAATGGAATTTTCTTGGTGACCAAAAAGAAAACCGGAGAGTCTTAGCCATTTTGATACGGCAGTTGTTGAGTCATTCCTTTGAGCAAGCTGCCTTGCAAGTTTATGCAAGGCGGTTATTCTACTGTCTTCATCAAAATTTTACCTGTTTAATCGTCCACGTAAAAATACGCGCATGTCATCTATCGTGTGCCTGGTGAACCTGGAATATATTGGCCTAGCTAAGTAATCGAATAAAAATTGGACCCCAATTCCGAAGAAGTTTACTGGCGGTAGCTCGTGTGCAGGTGCAAGGACTATTTTATCAGTAAGTTTCCATCTTAGTTACCTCAGGGGTATTCTCATTAAGCATTGTGTATGTTAACTTTCTGTTGCGGAATTCTATGGCTATTACCACGGCGACTAATTTCGAGTACCAACGCGAACCACCCTCATTTCGCCAACACCACTTTGTGTAGTTTCCTTTGGAAGCCCACCCCTGGGAAGAAAGTACGGGTTTTAAGCGACTTCAGCACATCAACTTGTATAGTAGTTGGTTGAGCTACGCAGTTTTGCCAAACATTTCATCTCCTTTAGCACAAAGTGGGATTTAATCCTGGTTAAAATTAGTGGGTGTTGATTTTCTAGAAGTTATCGTATTGTTTCGGCTTCGAATACCGAAGAAAAGCGAGATGGTTCAAAATTGTGTTGTAAAAATTTTATAAAAATAATCATGAAAGGTTTTTCAAAGGCTAAAATACAATTTAAAATCTGCTGATAATTTTTGATGATTTTTTTCTTTTTAGTTATCCTTCATTTTGGATGAGTAATTCCTAGGTTTTAACCAAATTTGCCCGGATGTTGCTCGGATTTTAGTTAACAATTTTAACATCAAACAACTGAATTTTGCCTGGTGTTTCAGATAAAATAGCCCGGATTTGTCCAGCCTGGATACGAGCTAAATAAATTCTGGCATCCTTAATAATGACGAATTTAATAAAGGAGGTCCC
Source organism: Uranotaenia lowii (assembly GCF_029784155.1). Taxonomy (NCBI): domain Eukaryota; kingdom Metazoa; phylum Arthropoda; class Insecta; order Diptera; family Culicidae; genus Uranotaenia; species Uranotaenia lowii. The sequence continues at coordinate 319,534,832 of NC_073692.1, forward strand.
AGTCAATCTAACATTAGATTTTGATTTTGAAATATTTTCACCGCATTTAAATAAAACGTATCGGATTTTTTGGGGCTGCAATCAATATTTCTTAAATTTGTCAGAATTTCAATAAATTACAGTAATTACAGTATAACAGAACAAGATTTCAAAATAAGATTGTCAGTAAAGAATATGTAGAATCAGAAAAAAAAAACATTTCACAAGCGTATTTCACAATTATTTACAAGGTTTATCACGTTAAATAAATTTTAACATTTTTTGTGAGAAGTTTTATGAATTCGATATTTATTTAAAATATTCACGATAACTTAATTTAGCTTAAAAGACCTAATAACAATACTTTCATAGTTTAATTAGGGCAATATCTTGGTACTAATAAATAAAACTTTTCACATTTCGTTTATCATTATTGGAATTTTCGTTGGTTTATTTATTCACTTTAAACCCTTTTTTTGAAAATCTACAGAAAAAAACTGCTGTTGCTTAAATTCGATCCATCGTTAAAATTGAGTGTCTCTAATAAATTTCCATTCCAATTTTAGTCTTAGATTTGAAATTCGGATAACAACGTTTTCACCTAAATAATTCAACCGAAGTTTTATATTGATGGTTAAGGTGTATCTTAAGGTTGCCAGAATTTTTAACACCTATACGGGCCGGATAAAACTGGTCTATTTTATGTAAAAACCTGGCGAAATCCGGGCACTTGATTTCAACATTGTTTACCAAAAATCCGGGCAATATCCGGGAAAATTTGGTCAAAACTCTCGAATAAGCCATCGAAAATCAAATTCTTCTTTCCATCAAAACTTATCAGTATATTTTAAATCGTATGTTAGACTTCCAAAAATCTTTCAAGAATTTTTATGAAAATTGCTCAAAAAATTTCGTTTTGGACGCATAAATAAAAGAAATGTGCAACACATTTGGTTTTTTTGTTTGATTTATGAATTAAAGTTAATAAATCTGGGCAAAATTCGGGCGGTTTTCAATGAAATCCGGGCAACCGGGCCGAACCGGACTTTTCCCAAATTTTCTAATCAATTTCCCGGCAAATCCGGATAAAACCGAGCAATTCGGCAACCTTAGTGTATCTGCTTTACAATTATCCTCTACTGACGTTAATACATATGTTGAAGGTACTTAATTCAATTGAATTCTGATTTTTTTATTTTAATGATTACTGAATCTGTGTCTTTAACATCTATTTTTTGTCACAATCAGAAAATCAATTTGACAAAATTTATGGTATTTTTTTGATAAGTGTCTTATTATTACTTTAAAATTGTAATCCGCTTTACAAACGATTTTTTGTGTTTTGAAGATATACAATTGATGCAGGTAAATATGTGGATTGTGATTTATTAAATTCGCAATGCCTTTGGTTCTGTTTGCTACTTTGATTCCCGATTTGCCCTTGAATTTCATTTGCACATTGCTTCTAAAAATGTGATTGGAAATTATGGTTTCAATTCAAACACTGAATTGTGGTTCTGAATAAAACCTGATATAAGGTTTTTAATTCTGAAAATCTTACATTTATCTGAATCTCCATGAAATTTGAATTGAATTCTTTTGATTTTTTTAATTTTATATTTTTAGTCTTAAACCTTCATGTTACTTGTAGTTATAATAAGGGAAATATTAATAATGCTTTCGTTGAAGCACAAGCCTGCAATGTATGATGAAATGAAACACATATTACACTATTACACTATTCTTGAATTTTTGTAAACCAGTGAAATTGCTTAATTTTGCATCTAACAGCTGTTATCACAGTTTTCATTATCTTTTACAGAATGTTTGCAAGTGAAGAATTATTTTTTTTGAAGATAACAGAAACTACCTGCTATGCACACATAATAGTTATTCGAATGCAACTCATTTCCAGTAACTTTGCTCGTCTTAATTGATATGTATTCTGTTAGAAAAAAACGAATCATACTGGCCCCCTGAGAAAAGATGCGCCGGACCCCCCGAAGGCTTTATCCGGCCCTGCATATACACTGCCGGCCAAAAGTTTGGGATCACCCGCCTAAAAACATGCAAATTTTGATCGTTCATATCTCAGCCGTCTTAGGACATATTGCAAATCTTCTGAACTCATTTGAAAGATAATGAGCAATAGCTATTTCGGAGGTATTTTGCCCATAAATAATGTTTTAATTTTTCACCTAAAACTTAACCTAAAGTTAGAGCATTTTCAAAAAAACGCACTCAATATTCAAAGCCGATCATCTCGCGATAGGGTGGACCAAATTTCAAAATTTGAGTTGCATTAGAATCCTTATTCTATACTTCTTAAAATACAATCAAAAAATTTTGTGCAAAAATTTAAGAATGTACTATTAATTAATAAAATAGACACTTAAGTTATCGTCCAAAAGTTTGGGATCACCCCTCAGTATGGTGTATTGGCCAAAAACATGCAAATTGATCTCATTCATATCTTTCTCATCTAACATCGTATTGCAGATCTGAAGGGTGCATTTGAAAGCTTAGGAATTGTTGTTTTTCCATAAATTCATACAAAAATTATATTTTAAAGTGATAACCATAAACAATTTACTTGAAATTAGTTGTTTTTTGAAAATTCACACTTATGATTGTGAATTTTTTATGGTTATGGATTAAAAATATAATTTTTTAATGAATTTATGAAAAAACAACAATTCCTAAGCTTTCAAATGCACCCTTCAGATCTGCAATACGATGTTAGATGAGAAAGATATGAATGAGATAAATTTGCATGTTTTTGAAAAAATGATCCCAAACTTTTGTTCGATACACCATACTAGGGGTGATCCCAAACTTTTGGACGATAACTTAAGTGTCTATTTTATTAATTAATAGTACATTCTTAAATTTTTGCACAAAATTTTTTGATTGTGTTTTGAGAAGTATAGAATAAGGATTCCAATGCAACTCAAATTTTGAAATTTGGTCCACCCTATCGCGAGATGATCGGCTTTGAATATTGAGTGCGTTTTTTTGAAAATGCTCTAACTTTAGGTTAAGTTTTAGGTGCAAAACTAAAACAATATTTGTGAGCAAAATAACTCCGAAATTGCTATTGCTCATTATCTTTCAAATGAGTTCAGAAGATTTGCAATGTGTCCTAAGACGGCTGAGATATGAACGATCAAAATTTGCATGTTTTTTAGCGGGTGATCCCAAACTTTTGGCCGGCAGTGTATGTATGTATGTTATACATTTCCCTCACCATGTAGCATTGCGTATAGGTATATAACTGTTTTTATGTATGAATTTATGAAAACCCTAAAGAAAACTGATGCAAAATAAGAAAAATGACATATGATGTTTCCGTTACTCATGCGTCATGCTACTCTTTGTTAGCCACGTTACTCTTTTACGAAAATGCAGTTTTGAAGTAACTGGTTCCAGATTTATATTTTTTTTGTTAAATTTTTCCAAGTTTTGTTTTTTCTCGTGTGTGAATAGTTAAATTTGAGATTGTTTTCAAAATTTAACACTCTACTTACATATTTATAAATATTTATAAATATGTTGGTGATTTATTATCATTAAAAATTTTCATTGCACTCATTTCCATTTAGAATGCAGACAGTAAATGGGTCCAAGTTTTGCACTTAGTATGCAAATGTTCCGAAGGTTATCATTCCATCAGCGAAAAGATAATTGCGGCTCAACAAAATTCCAACAGACTGACTGACTGCCGCCGCAAGATGGAGTTGTAAATTTTCAAGCCAAAGTTTTTCCTCTCGCTTCGTTTGGGGAAAAACCCCCAACTTAAATGAAAAAAAAAGAAGGAAAACCTCCGGCACGTCAGACCCCGTATATTTGCTTGGTTTGGGGATGTCGTAATCGTCGACGAGAGCGGTGGTAATTTGTGTTATTTTTATTTTCGTTAGCGCGAAAGCTTTCCTCATCAAATGCTCGTTGCTGGGGAGAAAACTTTTGCTCTATTAGCCAGCGGCTTCGGCGTAGTGGTTAGAGTTCAAGTCATCTACGCCAAAGTTCATGAGATCGAATCCCGGTCATGGCATACATAGTACACTTTCTGTGGTCTGGTGGTTTTAGCATTTGTGAGATGCTAGCCATCATTACTTCGAAAGATGTGCGCTTAGAAAGAGACGAACCAGCCCAAGGCTGAAAGTCTCTATAATAAGAAAAAAAAAAAAAAAAAAAAAAAAAAAAAAAAAAAAAAAAAAAAACTTTTGCTCTATTGCTTCATAAATTCTCGGTACATCTGTCTCTAAGCCATACGCATAAGCATACGTACGCACACGCTCTAGCGTAAACGTTTGCTTATCCACACATAAAGTTATGAAATTTAGCATAATTACTTTATCGGATTGTGTTCGGGGAAATTTACCGTTATAGGATATTGCTCGTTATGAGAAATATTGGAAGATGTCTTCATCTTTTTATCGTTTTTATTTCTATCGGTGTCTGATTTGGGATTGGCCTTTAATTTTGCTGAGTTTTTTTTTCAAATTTCAATGATTATTAAAGTTTTGTATTGATAAATCATTTTTCACAGATCAGGTTAAGTGAAAATATCTCCTGTTGACAAAGTATCATAAATAAATTGCAACACCATTAACGTTGAATGTCAGATACAAATCCCAATCAACATTTCTGCTCAGAACATCACATAAAAAAAGTTGAACGAACTTCGTTTTGTGAGCTACTTGGGATCAATAAAACTTACATGTTGGAATAATTCTGTTCGAAAGCATACTACACACACATTTCACACACGTGTTATCAACAAGCGTCGAATGAGCCCCGAACAGGCAGCAGAAGTCATAAAACTTTTTGAGAAGTTAACGGAAATAAATGCATACAGCTTCATCACTTTGTCGGTAGCGTGAAAATGGAAGGAATGGGAAAGGAAGGCAGGTTGATTTATGTTCATTTTTCCGTGGTCTGTTACGCAAGAATGTAGCCGTTTATGTGCGGGTATATTCCACACAACATTCTCCGGGATGGTGTGTGTAATGGGGTGATCTGCTAACAATTTAAAAAAAATAAATACAGTTAAGAAAATACGGATTTTTTTTGTTGAACTGAGAATTTTTTTTTATAAGATGACTGCCACTGGTAATTGTATGAATAAAGTTAAAATCTGATATCAATCTTATTGAAAATTTTCAAAAGTGATGAAAAATTTATCTAAGTGAATATTGTAGGTCGATGAATCATTGTACTTTTTCGAGAAATTCATGATTTTTGGGGCAATGGATTCTTCCTTTCTTCGATTTTTCTTGTTTCTCTAAAAAGATTCTTCTGCTTTTCAAAATTTAAAAAGTTTTTTCAAACTCGAGTATTAAACTACGAACAAAATTTTGTCATAAGCCTTTTGAAAAATATACAACATTTTTCTAAAGGATTCCCATTTTGTATTTGGCATAAATTTCCCTACTACAACGAACATTATGGAACAGGTCAACGCACGTATATTCGCTGAACTCAACTGTACTTATTTTCATGATGTTTTTGAAACAAATTCTCTTAAAAGTATCTACCTCAAGAAAGTTTAACCAATGACCAACGTTTGTTTTGTTAACATCTAAACGACCGTCGAGAAACAACAGAGAAAACGCTAGATCTTGAGCTATATATCTCAGGAACTACATGATCGATTTCAAATTTTACACCCTTGAATTACTTGAAGTCTCAAAACTTTGTATGTCATACTGAAATTTCTTTGTTAGGTTTAAGCATTTTGAACTTAATATCTTAATTTAGAGGTAACTTTTTTGTTGAGTGATTTTTTTACCTCAATGCCAAACCCTTGAAAACGAATCGCAGGTTCAGAATTTTGAAACAGTGTTTTTCAAAATTTTCTCACTTGTTGATAAAAATTCATTTCAGGATATTAAATTTTAAATGAAATAAAACTCTTTTCTTAGGATCTGGTTCTGTATTATCATTATCAAAATTGTATTTCGGTTTTCATGTTTCGGATTCGAAATTCAGTTTAGGATTTTCGGTTTTCGGTTCGAATTTTTACATGTGCAAGTTTTAGGACATTATTTCAAGTGGTTTTTGAAATAGCTTTCCTTGAAGAAGTTCTTCGTCTTTAGTTTTTAGGCGCCACAGGCGTCATCTATAATGCATACTATCAACTAACATTTTTCAAATCAAGGCCTCTTTTGATTATTTTTTCTTATTCCTGAAGCTTGGCTTTCTAAACTACTCAAAATTTGTTCAAAATTTGTCAAGTTATTGCACCTCTCCAAATCAAACCAAAACAGAGTTTCAACTTTGTAGTACCTATGGAAGTGTTATTAAGGGAAAAAGGTCGAATTTAGAGGCCTTCTTTTTATATTCAGTCATTTATTGTGTCAATAGTTATGTAATACTGACTGATTTGCAGCTTCACAGATTGTCAGGCACCTCAGTTGCTAGATAACCAATTTTTTTATTTCTTCTCCTTGTTTATCTCTGGAACATATATTTTTATAACGTATATTTTTCAAAACATCTCCCCGCTAACGGTTCCAATATTTGCGCACGATTTGACCACCGTATTTAGTTTATTTTAACGGCGAGTAGCATTTTCTACCTTGCAGAAATGAAGTTAAGCCTGTCTTTAAGTCAGCTAGACAAACCAGTTAAAAAATATTTTTGTCACTTCCCTGATCGAAATTTTTTATTTGCGCTTGATAAAATCTCTAACATTCCCTACTTTCACGGAATCGTTCATCTTCACTTCTCAGTAGTAAAATTTGGAATGAATTAGCTCACCATTAGATCTTCTAGGACTCCATGAACGATTTACCATATGAATTTTGGTCGAATAGTTGATTTCCAGCCGTTTTTGTGTCTACCACAAGTACTTTCCTTAATATTTTTGCAATCCTGCCCAAAAAATTTAATCAATGGCCCTCTGTATTGGACGATATCTTAAAAACTACTTGACAAAACGTCACAAAAATTTGCATATGTAAAGAATACACCAGTAGCTAGCTTCACTGAACATTTCATCCATTTCTATTCATGCATGAAGAAGTTATTCACAAAACAAAGTGTTGATTTTTTTTTTTCGAATACAATCCTTATTCTTATGCTGAAATCAAACATAACAAAGCTTCAAATTGGCGATCCAGATTTGAACACTCAGAACCAGATTCCTAATTTGTAGTTCATATTTTTATTCAGAATCGCAAATTGGATTGAATAAAAATTATTGAAATATTAAATTCAGATTCAAATCAAAGATTCATGACTAAGTTTGCCAAATCTTTTCCTTCACGTTTCCAGGCCAGGCGAATCCAGGTTATTTGATTCAGAAACCTGGAAAAATCCATTCATCCATTTCAAAATATTCATAAAAAAACCGGCAATATACAGGAAAATTTGAGCAAAAACCCGGATATTATACAACAAAGTCAAGAAGAAAAAAAAAAGAGTTGCAAGTTTTTCGATAATTATTTTAAAATGATACTCACTGCAGTGAGTAGTGAGTAGCAATTAAGCAGCACAATGAATTTCGTTGTGACGCTCAATGCCTTCGACGTCAAACGAAATTCGCTGAGCATTACATCAAGAAAAAAAATTACAATTCAGATATGTTTTGATCATCCTATAAGGGAAATATTCTGCTATTCTTCCCACATTTTACTCTACGATTGACATAATTGCTGATACTTCAATTTAATTTACGAATCTTAAGGATTTTTCAATGTAAATGAATGTAATTTGCTCTTCACACTAACGGGAAGCTGAACGGCACCAAATGCTTCGATGATAACATCATTTTACGAAAGCCAGATGAGGATTGAAATTTATTGAACATTCGAGAATTCAAACGGTTAATCACCAAGACTAAGACAATGATTTAATTGCAGATGTCATTGCCAATGAATAGAAAAAAAAGATCATATTTGCCGCTCTGCCAGGTTTTCTAAATGCCTAAATAACGTCATCAGCAAATGGATTTTGAAACCATTTTTCGATTTTTTTCTTTTTTTATTGAAATTTAGTTAACAATCAATTTGTTTGCTTATCTTAACAATAAACTTTTTTTTTTTGTATTATAGCTATTGACATTAAAAAGAGTCACTTTTGAAAAATTGTGCTTAATGGACGATAAATTCGTATTACATTAACCTTTATTTGATTCTAAATTCTTATTTCAGAATTAAAAATGCTTCTTTAGAAATCAACTAATTTCGAAAAAGTAAATGATTGAAGTCGTTCCGTCATAGCTGTCATTTGTTTCAATTCAATTACACTAGTTTGAATAAGATTTTTTTTTTCCGAAATTAGACGATTTTCGAACATGCCAAAAACAAGTCCTTGCCAGTCCTGCTCTTTCCAAACTAAACATGAGTGGTCAAGAAGCTGAAACAAATTTTTAATAGGAATAGTCACAAAGAGACCTTGCAACAGATCTGGAACAATCTCTAAAACAAATCTTTGAGCTTTCCGATTTCAAATTGTCCACATTAGAATGGTTAGCTAGGTTGAAAATGATCAATTTCCAGAATTAACAAGCAATTTTCTACAATAAACCAAATTTTTCGCATGGTTGTTCGACTTCTTAAATGTACTTAACAATTTTGTTTTAAAAGAATCCACCGATCATTATGATAAATAAAAAAGAGTTTATGTTTGATGCATTTAGCTTCTAACAAAAAAAATCGGTTTGTCAATTATCCCAAACTGAAGAAATAAATGATTGATCTATGGGATAGTATTATTTCAGTCGTATTAATTTTCCATGAAGAATTCTATAAATCTTTTAAAACCGCACTGAATAGAATAAGTGAATTTTTCGATAACTAGATAGGTTGATAGAAAAGAAATCATATCCTACTTTTTATCCAACAGCCTTGTTTTCCTACAGGGAATATCAAACATCACGCCAAGCGAGAAAAAACACTGGCAAAAGATTTATGTACCAACGTGAACAAATAGCGGCGCTCTTTAGAATGCAAAAAAATATCATGAAAATGATTATTTTAAAGTAAAATAAAAAAGTTTAACCGTTTGGATAGAAACTACAAACCGCTGATTGCTTTTTAGGGGATAAACTATGTTATTTCTTCATTATATTATGTTTGGTTGATAAATGCTTTTAACATGTTATCGATTCCAGCCGGTTTCCAAAGCTGGGATGCTAAACGATTTCATTGGAATCGTTCATTAGTTGGTTATAATCTTTTTTTTCATTTTCAAATGTAACAAATCTGATTCTTAACTTTAAAATTGGTTTGAATGAATAAGGAATTATTTTCTTCAATAATATTAAAACATTACAGAGCTGCGTGAGAATTTCAATTCCAAAAGAGTTTCTGAATATGTTCAAAATAATCAAATAACTTTTCAGATTTACAATACAATATTATGTGAGACTTATCACACAAGAAAAACGTGCTTATCACAAGTGTGGTCAAGCCTATACAAATTTTTGTTGTTTAGCTAGTAACAGAAATGAAACGTTGATTTGCAAACTACGTCAAGAAAAAAGCCAAGAAACAAACTTATTCACTTGAGATGGAAATATGATATATAAATTCTTAATAAATTCTGATAAAACTCTACTTGCAAATGTGTGTTCTATAGAAAGTTAAACTGGTATTTAACAATTGACAGTGAACTGGCAGTGTTTTAAAAAAAATTGGTAAGTTCAGTTTCTTCCAAGTGTTCCAGTTGTTTTAATTCTAATTCTTATTCTGCTTGTGATTCTTAGGATGAGAATGATAGGATAGGATGAGAAAACGTCAATATTCAAGGCAGAGATTTTTTAACATCAGCAGATTTTCAATTGTATTTAAGGCTTCCATTCAATAGTTCATATTGAAATTGACAGAACATGTCTAAAAAATTTCGGTTTTGGTCGCAAAAATAATAAATTGTATGTATTCGATTTGAGTTTTTTGATCGTTTATGTAAATAAAGTGAAAAAAAATCCAGGCATATTTCTACAAAAACCAGGCAACCGGGCTGGGCCAGAATGATCAGAAATTTTCGGGGCAAGTCCGAATAAAACCAGACAATCTGGTAAGTTTATTCATGACTGAGGGCTCTGAACCAAAATTCAATTCTTGGATTATATTTAAAATTCTTATCCGAAGTCTGAATTCAGATATCGTTTTTTCGTACATTTCAGAAATCGTATTGAAATTCAAAAACATATCCATAATTCAAATTTTTAATTAAGGCTCAGAATTCAGATTCCGGAATAATATACAAAAAACAGATTCAGATTCAGCTCGTAAATGAGTTTCACTATCAAACTAACACCTTAAGGACCACCAAAACAAATTTACCAAAAAACACTGATACTCGACATACTCAATCTCAGAAACCACTGGGCCAAATTGTACAAATTTAGTACTTCTGAACTGCCAAAACTATTAAGTTTAATTTTGTTTGATATTATATAACGATTAATTTGATAACATTTGACTAATGCTTCTGAATGTTACACATTCGCGTAAGAGATAAACGAGATACATATCTCTGTACATGTTAAAATTATCAAAATGACTATTTCGTTGAGCATTTAAAATCACAAAAATTTGGTTAATTTTGTTTTGCAAGTTTTGTTAATTTAAAAAAAATGGATTTTATTCATTGAAAAATCTTCTATAGGATGTAATACATACATAATCGGTTTGTTTGCTGATAAAGAACCATGTTATCTTCCCGGAAAATATTTAACCGAGAATTTTTGTATATTGATTAACATTAGTTTTAAATCCTAAATTTGGATAGAGTTTTGAAGAATCAGATTTGAACCACAAAAATTTAATCTTCTTTTGAAAATTTTATTTACCAAATGATCAAACTTCAGGAACTTGAAAGATTCAGCTTATTTGATTTGAGCTTGTAAACATTGTTTAAAAAGTTAAAGGAGTTTTTAAAAATCTAATTCTATGTTTAATTCAAACAAGCTTAATTTACCAGATTTTTTTTAGCAAATAAAAAGATTTAAACCATCGATGAAAGTAAGTTTCCTTTTTTTTCTACTAAAGGATTCCATATACAATTCTTGCTTTCATTTTTAAAGATTTTACAACAAATATTATACCATTAGATTCGAAGTTTTATTGTTGTTTCGGTTATAAATGAAAAAGATCATTGTAATTTGTAACAAAAATTTTTAATTTGATAAATATTCAAAAATATTATATGAATATCAAGAATCATTTCCTCGAAGATGTTCCAACAATATAAAAAAATCCTCAGAATTTCAATCACCCGAAAGAAGTTTTTTCGATAAAAATATTCCCAGAAATTTATTGTTTACGAATGTTTTTCTTGTTAATTAAATTTTTATTCCAAATAGAAGTGAGTATGTGTTTAAAATAGGGTTGCCAGAACTTTTTCAGCACATATCCGGTCCGGACAAATCCAAGCTATTTTATCAAAAAATCTGGTAAATTCCGGGCATTTGATTTCAAAACTGTCAACCAAAAATCCGGGAAATTTCCGAGAAAATTAAGTTAAATTGTAATTCATTTTATAATTAGTTTAATTAATTTTTTAAATATTTTATTATAGATCTGAAGATGATTGAAAAGTAATAGTAAATCGAAACGTAAAAGAACAAAGCATATAGTCATTTATTTCACCGAACAATATCAACAAAAAATCCTGAAATATAATCAAACGGTGAACGAAACACGTCGAAAAGTTGGAATTTTTTTAGCTCTTAACTGATAGAACTGGTTAACTTTTGTTGAATTCTGGACTTTGGAAGAAGGCATAACTTTGATCTGTACAACCCTTAAAGTACTCTGCAAAGTGATCCTGAACAGGATCCAGGAGAAAATAGACGCTACACTCCGACGGCAACAAGCTGGATTCCGATCCGGACGGTCATGTGTGGACCACATCACAACGCTACGAATAATACTGGAACAAATCAACGAATTCCAGGACTCTCTTCTGCTGGTGTTCGTTGATTTCGAAAAAGCATTTGACCGACTTAACCACGAAAACATCTGGGCTGCTCTTAGACGACGAGGGGTCCCAGAGAAACTAGTCCATCTCATCGAAGCACAGTACGAGGCATTTTCGTGCAAGGTCTTGCACGACGGTGTCTTGTCCGAACCAATCCAGGTAACTGCTGGAGTGAGACAAGGATGTATTCTATCACCGCTACTTTTTCTAATCGTAATGGATGAGATCTTGACTGGATCGATTGACTGTAGACCAAACCGAGGATTGCCGTGGAATCCTTCAACCATGGAGCAACTTAACGACCTTGACCTGGCAGACGATATTGTTTTGCTCGCCCAAACACAACAAGACATGCAGAGCAAACTCGACGACCTCACCGAAAGCTCCAAGGCAGCAGGTCTCAAAATCAATGTCGGAAAGACCAAGTCGATGGAAATCAATACAGGAAATCGTTCCAATTTCGTGGTAGCTGGACAACAGGTTGAGACAGTGGAGTGCTTCCAGTATCTTGGTAGCCAGATTACGCCTGATGGTGGTACCAAGAAGGACATCGAAACCCGGATCAGAAAAGCCCGATTTGCGTTTGCGAGTCTCCGAAACATCTGGCGGTCACGCCAGATCTCTCTACGAACTAAGATCCGAATCTTCAACTCAAACGTCAAATCCGTATTGCTGTACGGGTGTGAAACTTGGTGCACATATGCGGTGACGACGCGAAAACTGCAAGTTTTTGTGAATCGCTGCCTGCGGAACATCATCCGCGCTTGGTGGCCTGGCAACTGGATCTCAAACGTTGAACTTCATCGCCGGTGTCATCAAAAGGCGCTAGAAATCGAGAATCGGGAACGTAAGTGGAGATGGATTGGGCACACGCTGCGAAGAGATGAAAACGAGATTTGCAGAGAGGCGCTTGACTGGAATCCAGATGGGCATCGAAGAAGAGGCAGGCCCAAAAGCTCGTGGCGGCGAAGTCTAGCCGCTGAAATCCGCACAGTTGACGAGAACCTCGGCTGGCAGCAAGTGAAGACGCTGGCTCCGGATCGCCAGCAGTGGAGATCTTTTATCTCAGCCCTATGCGCCGGTCAATCGGCGCTGGACCCTTAGAATAGAAAAAAATAGAATGGACTTTGAAAGTGGTCTCAAGACAAGTATCTGTTAACTTATTAAATTGATAATTTCCTCCCGAAAGTCAGTCGTCTTGATTTTTAAATTATAAACCAAATGTACCTATTTAGGAGTTTCATGGTTTTTCAAACAATGAAAACAAATTGAAATAATGATCCACCCTAGCGTTCATATTTGGAACAAATTGTATCATACATGGAAGGTGGCATTTCTGTGCGTAGAGAAATGGTTGGAATCCTAAAGAATATGAAGAAGAAAAAAAAAGACCAGCAAAAACCTGACAGCTTCCCAAAATTTGGGAGGCGTTAACGTCTCACCAAGGTGTAATAAATATCCAACTGAATTATTCATTCGGCGGAGTGAATTTTGTGGTTTTGTCACTTTGAATATGTGGACCAGGAATGCGGGTGGCTGTGGTGATGCTGGTTGGCCAAAGAAAAACCGTTGTAGAAACGCACGGATGCGTGCGGGTTAGAAAGTTTAAAAATTTTATGACATTGTATTTCACTGAATTATGAAAATGGTGATTATGAAAGAATCATCTTGGTCGGAAATTTCTTCGACATAGCATGTGAATTTTGCATCAGTGTCAATCAAAACGGTAGCTGGCAAACTAACTATTTATATGGCTGAGAAAAAACAATGTTTCTTGGATGTGTTTCAAAGTTTTTTACAGGAAGTGGCTCCAGAGAGTAACACTATGTCTTAGAACTTTTACATCAGTTGCAATATAAACGGTAGCTGGGAAACTTGCTATTGGTTAAGAATAATATATGTTTCGATAATGTTATTTGAGGTTGCTTACAGAGAGTGGCTCCAGAGAGTGCAACTGAGTTATAGAAAATATAATAACTTTTTCGGTAATCGTTTCTTTCTCAAAATATATTCTTAAGACTTATTTTTCAATTGACTTTCTAAGTTTCTGACTTATTCTTCATTTTTATTTCAGCTGATGTACGATGGTATCGTTTTAATAACCAACCAATAAAGGGGCACCGAAAGTAGCTTGTTATTATACTATTCCAGCAGCTTTCTGCTCAATCCAGTCGGTCGTGCAATAAAGTCAATAGCCAATTTCTCGGAAAGCAAAAAATAACACAACATCATCAGCCAAAATCGGTGTGTCCGATTCTTACGGTGTGATATGATATAGGTACCCATCGCATATTTGCTCCACGATATGAAGGCACACTGATGTCTGTCCTCTTCGAGAAAGCACCGAAACATGGCTGGCACACTAATTTGATGTGGCTCCTCTGGCTTTCCCAACAAGGATCACACCAACTCGACCAAAAGTGAATCTTGAGTGTATTGACATTTCCTGTTCTTCTGTGGTCGACCAAAGAGTAGGACGAGGACGAGAACGACGATGAAGTCTATACTTGGGGACTTTTAGTTGGTAGAGCGACCGTCGTCGAACAGTCGTCTTTAGATAAACTTGAGTAGAGTAAAGTTTTGGTGATGTTTTATCTGCCACCATGCGATGCTTCGGTACCTTTGGTGAAAGTTGCTGATACTTGGACGAGTGGAAAATTCAAATTTCCGTTTTTATTGATTTTCTATTGCAGAATGCTTAAATTTTCATTCTAATACCACGAGTTCATAAGAATTCCTTAAGCGGACTTTTCATATAAACAACATGGAAGAAATTATATGGGAGGCGCTTTTGAATGTTATCAAAAATAACCATATTGAAATTTCCATTGTCAAAAATTACAAAGTAACAGTTTTCGACGAAGTTGTTGAGCAGATAATTTTCTCTAGGAGATTTATAAATTGGTAGAAAAATGATTAGCTGGTTCAGTTCCGGTCATTTTGAAAACCAAATTTCGTTACGAAAAACTAAAATTCTTGTATGGAATTGCAAAAAAGTTATTAATGCATCAAGTTGCAAAAAGTGGATTTTCTCAGCACGAGTTGTACATAAAAGTTTTCTTGAAAATTTATAAACTTACCTACGAAAAACGCATGCCAAGAAATAACTATAGGACGACGACCATTCCAATGAATGGAAATTTATGATCAAGTGAGCCGTGGAATGTAATTTTCGACACTGAATTTAATGCTTAAAAGTAGCACTTTTTGAAACTGTTCTCAGAATCGAAATGTTCACTTTTTACTTCCAATGGAGTTGTTTCAAAAAGCGATCAAAATCAGTCGCAAATGAATGAATTCTCGTCACAAGAAAAAGGAACTTTCAACTTTACCAGGAAACTTTGGAATTTTCTAACCAAAAGAATACATATTGATCTTCTTTGAAAATGACAAGACAATTTTGAAACACTAAATTTTAAAGAAAAAAACTGATCCTTCAAGATAACCGAATGTTTACAGATCGATAATTATTTGATAATTTTTTGACACGTTCGTTATTTGAAAAAGTATCAAAATTATTGGGAAAAATTTAGATTTTTTTCCAGAATTTTCAAATTTGATCTATGAGTAAGAGGAAGCTATAATTTAAATGTATTAATGTTCGATATGTTGTTATCCGAGTGCTAATTTCAAAAAAAAAAAAAAAATAACAGAATTCAAAATAACATGTTTCGTGAGGTGAATTCAGTTAACTACCCTATTTTTTTTTTAAATCTTAATGAATCCTTGTCATAACTGTCAGTTTTGTTATAATATATTGAACTTTAATTATTGTGCATACAGATTCTGTGAACAAAAATTTTAGTGGTTTTTCTTTCTTATTCATCTGGAAATCGGAAATTCAACAAATCGAAGCTTTTGGCAAAGTTGTAAATGATAAGATATTGGAATAAGAGACAGGTTCTGAATGCCCATATCAAGGTAGGTTAAATGCCTATATCAAGAAAAATAGATTAGTCTTATAAATTTTTTACTTTCTATCAATTAAACATGAAATCTACGCTCAAATCACGATCTTACAGCGAAAAAAGAAGAACTTCCTACTGATCCGATAAAAATACAATATGAACAAAATATTACCCTGAAATATGGCCATATGGCATACTTAACTTTGTTTCATGCAAAAGAACTAGTGATGTAAAAAATTTCACCAAAATTTCGACCTTGACGTATGCTTAACATCCGTTTCTACCATTTTACATTAAATAATATCAAAATATTGCAAGTGGTAATGAAATATAGCTAAAAACATAAATATGCGCATTTAGCCCGCCAGTTTCGGAAATCGGCTATTTTGACTTCTTTAATTATAAAATTATTTTCACAAAAACTGTAAGAGATTTAAACAGAAAAATTTCACTTACGTATATGAAACAGATGTCCGCTCATGTGCATATCGTTTTCAGACTCCTATTTTTTGGAGTATAGGAGAAAATGAGTGCTTTCCTTAATATGCGCATATAGCCTTCCTCTCCCCTACTTTGTTTGTTGTTGTTCAATCAAAAAGCTAATTCTGTTATTTACAACTTGTTCCTAAAAACCGAAATTCAATTTCGAAGAGAACAGGAAAATAAAGTGATATGTACTGATGTCAAAAAAGATCAAATTCTTGCGAATTCACGCCACAAAAGTAATCGATCACAACCCAAATTTCAAAGGAAATTTAATTTGCTAGCGTTTGCTACTTTTTTTCATTCTAAAATAAATTTTCTCGTGAGCTTTCATTACGCCGTATGAAACAAAATGTAAACAAACAGTTTTATCACGAAAAAATATAAAATTGACATAAACTAGTCGCAACTTCTTTTCATTTAGAATATTTGGAGCCAGGATAACATATTCGTATGTGAAACACAAATTTTAAAGTTGTTTTTATAACTTTTGCAGCAGTTTTCAATGTTTTATACGACGTAATGAAAGCCCATGCGGGAATTGGTTGACCTCTAGAATGATGAAATTTCTCAAAGTTCTGAAAAGTGAATTTACGTCACGACGGAATGTGTCTTCCGATAAATGAGCGATACACATTGAAACTGAAAGTTTTTTTTTTTAATATGAACGTATAAGTTAAGAATTTTGTGTTATTTCAATTTCCATTTCAATAATGAAATATATGTTAAAGTTGTTTTTTGGTTGTCAGGAAGTTGGAATTGCTTATTCTGTGTTTCAGAAATGAGAATGGCTGGCGGGTCAAAAAATAAATAAATTGTTCTGGAGCATTAAAAAAACAGATTTTTTAAAACGCTATAAAACATTTTCCTAGATCACATCGAGTAAAGATAAAGCTTGCCAGATTGCCCGGTTTTATCGAGGTTTGCCCGAATATTTAATACAAAATTTAGGAAAAGTCCGGCCGGCTTGGTTCCCCGGATTTTATAAAAAAAAATGCTCGGATTTATTCATCTTTTTTGTCAACTTGAACAAAAAAATCAAAACAAGAATTTTTTAGTAAGTTTTATAAAAATAATTATGAAAGGTTTTGTGGAAGCAATGATTTTAAATCTGCTGATAACTTTTGAAGGATATTTTTGTTGCTATTGTTTTGCTATTGATATTACCTGGAGTCAAATCAAATGCCCTGATTTTCCTGGTTTTTAGATGAAAATAGTCCGGATTTGTCCGGCCCAGATACGTGCTGAAAAAATTCTGGTAACCTCAACTGTATATTCTGTCTAGTTTTTCATTAGTGATGTTCATAAATACAGAACAAGATGCCAATTAACATATATTTTGATTTGGGCTTTTCTGTTAAAGCTTAGCAAACTATATCAAATTGGAAAAATTAACATAGCAAACTTTCGGTATTTTACATAATTTGCAAAAGTTATTTAATTTGGATAGATGAGCAACGTTATTGAAATAGAATTTATGGTACGAGTGGTTGAAGTTGTTGTTAATGTATGATGCTTCGGTGATTTTTTTTTTAAATTTTTAACGATTTTGATTTTTTTAGAGGCTATCCAAACTCCTCAATACTAAAACTAGAGTCCGCTTGAATGCTCTTCATATCAATGATATGTAGTCACCAAAACCCAATCAAGAACAACGAAAAATGTGTGATAGAATTTACAGATAATGTGTCAAAAACCGTTCTATTTTGATAGTTTAAAAATTGTAATAGTATTTTTTTTATACAGAGACGGTAACTATTCTTGTAAAATTATATGAGGCCCGCAATGCTAAAGGGGTAGGTATAGGTAGAAAATGATTGATTTTGAGTTAATAATGCCAAGGATGTTCAAAATTATATTCACATACTTTAACGTTTTAAAGACAATTGCAAATGTTCGAAAAATGTATGGAAAATGGCGAAACACAACAATTTAAAAAGCGTGTTTTCTCGAAATTAGTTTTTATACACTTTTATTTACCCTTTTGGCTTATATCACTTGAAACAGATTTTCAGATCTTTTTGCTTTGATGGCTTTTCCTAAATGAGCTTCGCGGGCCACAAAAAGTTGGTCACCCAACTTGGGGGGCCATGGTGTGGCCACCCATGGTTTATCGTGTTAAATAGAAACTTTTGAAAATCCATACTTAAATCTTTCTAATGATGATCAGGATTTATATAAAGAATCATTAAGTAACAAAATAGGAAATTTACTTTCATCAAATCTTGGAATTTGTATCAAAATCTGGTAAACTTAGCTTAAGATTTCTAGAAACTCCTCCGCACGTATGCGGGTCGGACAAATCTGGGCAATTTTAATTAAAACTTGGCAATAAATCCAGGAATGGTCTAACAGAAATAAGAAAAAAATCATTTGAATCATTATTTTTGCTTCGAAAACCATAACTAGATTTTGAATTGTATTTCAGATTCCCAAAAAACGTTTATGTTTATTTTTATAAACATAAACTGAAAAATTTCATTTTTGAGCGACGAAATTCAAAATTTTAATGATGCAGTTTGAATTTTTGTTTGATTTTCCAAAAAAAATGTGAATGAATCTTGAAAAAATCAGGATATCTTGCAACCAAAATTTAGGCAACCGGGCCGAGCCGAACCTTTCTAATTTTTTTTTTATTAAATATCCAGGCAATTTTTAATTTACTATGTGTTTTTTTAAAAAAAAGCCCTCAATTGCTAGAAAAAATCCAATATTTTACATTAAAAGTAAAAGATTAAAATTTTGCGGTTCAAATAGGATTTATGCAAATTCTATTGTAGTTATACGTTTAAGTTTGAAATTCTTGAAAAAACTGCAATGTTAATAATGTTGAACTATATGAATTCCCTGCAATTTCTTGAAGGGAAGATACATGTGTCTTTATCATCAATTACTTTTCATTAACATCTATTTCCGTGAATGGTTTATTAAAATAAGTTTTTCATAAGTCAAAACTTGCAAAATGAACGCAAATTCTACATATTTTTTTGTAATTTCCGGCTGAATTTTGCAAACGAACTGACTTGAGTTAAATTTTAAAATCGAAATACAATCAGGATTATAAGCTTACGATCACTCGCAATTTGAATTCCTAACCGAAATTGTCATCTTGATAAATCTGAATCTTAATTTAGAGCCTTAATTCAAAATTCGAATTTTTAATCTGTTTCGGAACTTCGATACGTTTTGCTCAAACGTACATAAAAACGGTTTTCTCATTATAAAATATGGGCCAAGAATTGAAATAAGTTTCAGCACCCTTGATCATGAATCCATAAAAATAATTCGGTTGTTTTGGGTTTCATTGATTATTCCTTATTCCGATTATGTATTTCTAATTAGACTTGCAAATCTAAATAAAAATAAAAATTTAAAAAAAAATTAAACTTCTTATTCAAGTAAATCCTCACCTAACAATAGTTAAACTAAAAAAACTACTTCAAAGAAACGTTTGAATGACTTTTAAAATAAAACCTCTATAACTCTGCTCTAAATAGAGATATAGTTTTGTTGTTTGCAACAAAGTAGAACAAAATAACATTCTATTCTTGGAAAGTAGGAATTTTCAACATTTTATATCAGATTTTGACTAATTTTATATGCTTCCATGTAATGAAGCATGTTTGAAGGAAGGCGAAAATAATCTGAAAACACTTTAGAGCTAAAATGGAAGACAAAGGCGCCTGGAAGAAAATTTCAATTTTTGCCCTTTATGATCACTTTGCAATGTGATAAATAGCAGCGGAAGTATACGTTTTATGCCTTACTGCCTGTTTAACATCCATCTTAGTAGCATTCCACACTTTCCAATCAGTAATCTACATATTTTCTACCATTGTACCACGAAAATGATGAATTTTCATCTTTTGTAAAATAATTCATGTCCAAACTCAAAAGTCTGGAAATGTCTGAAAGAATTGGCAAAATTCTGGAAGTCCGAAAACGTAAAAAAAATTCTGACGAAAGTTCAAAATGTCTGGAAGACCTAGATAAAATCTGGGAGTTTGACATCACACAATAACAACAGAGAGTCGCAAGCGAGCGAAAATTTAAATTCGCTATTGGTCTTGGGCTTGCTAAAAGAATAAAACTTGCTCTTTACTCTTACACAGATTTCCATAAGAATGACAGGCTAATCAGAGTGAAATTGGAGTGAAGGCTTTCTCTGTTTAACTCATGAGAAATCGTGTACCGGGATAGTGAGCGCTCCCAACACCTATTGTTCTAATAATTGATTAAGTGTGTATTTATAGTGTTCACTATAATTGTTGCCAGTAAAACAGTTAGGAATCTAATAGTAAAATGTTGCCAGAATAACGGATGGGAAATCCAAATACTAGAATAATCAATATTGTAATATTGTAAACAAACGGTGTGCAATCGGTCTCGAACGTGTTAATGACTTGAAGTGGTCATGGCTCAAACTCGTCTGGAAGTGGAAAAGGGTTAGATTGAGAGTGGGTGGTACTTACAAGAAACTTTCGATTGGCAAATGTGGTAGCTACCATCGCAGAGGAGTCCTCCAGCCAGAGGAGTCACTTGGAAGAGGGATACCAGTCAATGCAGAGGTTCTAGAGCAGAGAATCGTCAGTGAAGAGGGCACGATATTCAACTGGTGGAATAGCATTCTGGTACATTGAGGTAGGTTGTTTGGGCGACGCAACGGTCAGATGCCAGTCTCCACTCATTGCCGACTCCAGAGTCAAGCTGGATGCCGAGGATCGGGTTTCGGAGAAAAAATTCAGATTTCATTTTGCGATATTCAACTAAGCTGCGATTAGCATGCGTCTGCTGATTTCCGATAGCTTGAAGAAGTTGTTGGTGTTGCGGAAAAGTTCAACAGTCGACGATGCTATTCAACATTCTCAATATGCGAATTCAAGGGAGCTGTTTAAACCCTCGATTTGGCAATTCGCTGATGCGAACAAGCAATTGCTAGTGTAGAGTGTAGTTATGTATGGACTTTACTGATAAATTGAATAAATAATTAACTATATTCCACCACTGAAACTTTAAATCTTGGGTTTTTAACAGGATTATTACAGCAATTGCTTTTGTGTAAATGTACCAATTTTATATTTTTGGAAGGTTATGGCTTTAGTGATTCTTAAGAGAAATATTTGTTTTCTACGCACAAAATTAAAAATGATTGTTCTAAATTAAGACTGAACTCATTGCTGCAACTATTTAAAGTTAAACAGCTTCGACACGGTTCAAATCTTCAGAAAAAGGCGTCGTTGTAGCTTTTTTTTTTAAGAAATAATACCTACAGAAGACAGAAAACTCACTGAGCTTCTCATTCAGCAACAGTGAAAGATGTGGCGTGGACAAAAAAAAATGTTCCACG
This sequence comes from Uranotaenia lowii, assembly GCF_029784155.1. Classification (NCBI taxonomy): domain Eukaryota; kingdom Metazoa; phylum Arthropoda; class Insecta; order Diptera; family Culicidae; genus Uranotaenia; species Uranotaenia lowii. The sequence continues at coordinate 319,556,480 of NC_073692.1, forward strand.
AAGCTCGACGATGACTTTCATCTTGTTTTTCTTTCTTTTTCAAGAGACAACTCGCTTTCCGAAATTTCCTTCAAGGATGATGATGATGATGCCGAGATGAAGGAAGGTCAGCTCAAACAGAACACAACCACCACACCATGAACGCCTAGCGATGATGGATCACATAACTTGACCCGATTGATGGTGGGATAATAAATGAGGTTGGAACATTGGGAAAAAAACTTCAAGTCGTTTGTGCCATAAAAATCAATCAATTAGAGTTAATTTTTTAACTGACTCGGGGATGGATGGGTTTTTTTATTCGTACAATCGATTTATTTTTATCGCACTTCCTGTGTACGATTTTTCTGAACTTTGTCTCACAATTCTCAACGAGTGAGTACACAAGTTCTTCCGGTTCTGATTGAATATCAAATTCGTCAATCAGGATCTCACTCGAGGTGCTCTCGTACTGAACTGATCCGAGGTTGATTGTCCATAAAAGTTGGGCAGCAGATTTCCGACCACAGCATCACAAAACCAGCGCAACCAAAAACGACCTGAGCATCCTGGGTTTGAAAAGCACTTTAGAAAATTGAAATTAGCATGAAGAATTTCAAAAGGACCATCATCACCCTAAAGAAGGGGACTGAAAAAAAGGAACGCGGTTTTCGTTTTGTGGGTTCCGAGGCTCTTTCCGTTAGTTGAAGAATGAAGAGGACCGAAAGTTGAAACAATGATGATGATGAAGAGAAGGCTGATTTTGCACCAACTAGCACGACGTTGCTTGTTCATTTTAAATTCGGCCAGAAATGAAAGACTACCCACCACCGAAAGAAGGTATGCGGAAACGGAAGCACTCGACCATAAAGCTTGCCGGCCCGCATGCAGCGGAGCCCGGAAAAGATCCTTGTGGAAGAGGATCGTTGGATGGGTGGTCAGAATGGTCTGTTCCGAAACTTACTTGAAGGTAGAAATACTGACAAGGGGAAAGAATGGCTTCTTTATTTATCATTTGAACGAAATTGCAGTAAGAAAGTTTGCTAGAGTGAAAATTTTCAAAATAGTGAGCAGTCAATTTAATGGTGGTTGATTGCAATCAAATGTTTACGTTTGTTGGGGAAGAAGCCAGTTATTTTCATTGTCAGTGTTTTATAAATTACCAGCTACTTATGCATCATTTGATCTAAAATAAATAAAACTAAAAAAAAAAAATAAGATATCGAGTAATGAAAAGCAAAAAAGAAGTTCAAATTGTATTGTGAGGAATTTTGTTTGTAAGTTGATATACACAAATAAATTAAAATAAAAAGACAACCCTTGAATGTAAATATTCAACCCATCACTTTTAACAAAATCTCTATGAATAAAACATCCACAGTTTCGTTCAAAAAAGAATGAAATCGAGTGGAACAGCACACTCTCTCCTAACTTTGACAAGCTGCCATCCTTATATCGGTTGAACTTTTCCAAGAAATTTCCTCACAATCAAGTTTAACTGTTCAAATAACGCTCTTCATAATTTGAAGTCTGTACAATAGACTGAATTGACTGTGGTCTAAAAAGCTTCGGTTTGGTTCAAAACTCATCCATAATTTTTTGCATAATCTTAAGCAACGTTTACATGAGTAAATTTGAACTTTTAGGTTAATATGGGAAAATTGAATACTGAATACTGAAAACAACATAATTTTTGTTACTTCTGTGGAATTAGACCTGCTGATTGTTGTGTCAATTTATAAATTCTCAAGAGGTAATTTTTCGTTGAACAACTTTGTCGAAGATCATATCTTGAAATCTTTTTAAGCAAAAAAGTTATTAGCTGTTTAACAGGGGTATATCCTTTGGAATTGAAAAACAATAAATTCAATTGACATCACTGCTGGTGACTCGTGAAGTATTGCATGAAAAATAGTCATACAATACCTTGCGATGCACCTATCAGCGATCTCAATTAAATTTATTGATTTTCAATGCCAAAAGACATGCCTTTAATCAACATCTAATAAAATTTTTGTGTAATAAGATACGAAGTTACGGTCTTGAACAAAGCTGCTCTGCGGAAAATTTCCTCTCGAAAGTTTATAAATTGGCAAAAAATCATGAGCAGGTTCGGTTCCTCAGAAAAAAAATAAGTTGATTTTTCAGTGCAAAATATTCAATTTTCCCATACAAACCTAAAAGTTCAAATTTACTCATGTAAACGTTACTTAAATTTTTTTGCTAAAACTCATTGATGAGTTTTAATCCAAATTGAAGATTTTAAGCCCTTAGGGATTGAGAAATTCAAAAATGACCCCAAATCGACTCAGTCTACTGTACAATGACTGCACAAAAAGATACAGCTATTCTCGTAAAAATGGGGATTATGAGATTGCTTCTTAAAATTCGCTGAATCTTTGATCATTTTCATTGAGAATATTCAAAATTTTGCCATAGGAATTGAAAATATTTGATTTAGTACCTGCTCAAGCTTCGACAAAATCGATCAAAGTGATATAAAATTCCACATTTTCAAATTTTCATCCAAAAAAATTTATGAATTGATAGAAACTTTATTCCTGCTTTGTTTGGAAGGATAAAATGTTTTCACAGAGCTTTCATTACAAACACCAGAGCTCATAATAATAATAATTTCTATTAATAATATTTTTTATGACTTTTTAGATAAATGTCTAGACATTTAAAGTTTGCATTACATTTGATCAAAGATATAATATGCAGGTAATTTCTGATACTCTGATCTGTTGAAACATTCTATTTTCAACAAAGCACGAATAGCAGGTTTCTGTCAATTTACAAAAAAAAATTATGAGAAACTTTGATTTTGTGACAGAAATAACCATTAAAACATTGATTACGATATTTTCCATACACACAACCAATTCAAATGAAATTGCTTGTTGGGTGATAATGAGCCTCAATTTCAAACCAGGAGATTCAATTGAGCATTCAATCATACAGATGGAAGTTTTCCTAAATAAGTAACTAGCGGGTAAAAAACGCTTTGAGATACTTGAGAGAAATCGTTCTACATCCACAATAACAAACAGCCAAGTTTGTAGGTTACTTTTATGCTTTGTCAGTAGGACTATCCTCGTCAAGTTCTTGTTGATAAATTTGAAAATTCAAAATTTTTAATTTTTTTTTGTGTATTTTCCAGGGTTGCCAACATTTTTTTCAAAAATCAGGGAACTGGCGAAATAAAAATCAGGCAAAATCAGGCTACGATTAAGTCTATTAAAAAGAATATAGATAATAATTTTCCTATAAAATATCTTCCCTTTCATTTTCAACTCCTGGCATTTTTTCTTACTTCTTTTATCCATTTATGATTTTCAAAACTAGAAATGTTCTTACTTAAAGAACATGACATTCGCCGATAAGGCTGTAAACATTTTATAGGTTACACTTTTATGAAGCTTCACTGACTTACACTGGAAAAACCTAAATTTAGCCTGAATTTAAATTGATTGGTTCAACACAGAAAATTATTCAAATAAAATGTGTGTGTATTTTTTCTAAAAGTTTTCAGCCTTTTTTCAAAGTTTATATAAGACTAGATTAAGTAACTCGTTTAGTTCTTAGAATAAAAGGTTGCCAGAATATTTTCCAGACATATCCGGATCTGGGCAATTTTCCTTTAAACCAGGAAAAATCCGGGCATCTGATTTCAAATTTTCCAACCCAAAATTCGGACAATATCCGAGCAAATTCAACTTGAAAAACACTTGAAAATATATCTTCATATAAAAACATGTCAGCAGATTTTAAATCGTATTTCAGGCTTCCGAAAAACTGTTCATAATTATTTAGATTAAACTTGCTCAAAACAAAATCGTTTTTAGATGCAAAAAAAAACTCAATTTAATTTTTTGTTCAGTTTTGGAAATAAAGTGAATTAATCTATGCAAAATCCAGAGTTTTTTTTTACGAAATCCGGGCATCCAGAACTTTTCTAAATTTTGTGCCAAGTATCCGGATAAGTCTGGCAAGCTTATGTTGGCATCACCATATCAACTGGGTTTAGTAATGCGTTCTTTGAGCAGGTTCTAGGGATGTTATTATTTTTCTATTGAAGTAAATATTATTGAAGTTGATTCTAAATGATGATGACTCAAAATTTTTCTTCGCAATCCTAGCAGAATCCCTTGACTGTAAAGCATAAGAAAAAAGTCGAATTCCGGTTAAAAAAGAACAGGACTACCAAGCGAAAAAAACTATTTTCAATCAAACAATAAATGAATGGACGAGTTTAATTTATCAAACTTGATGTGTTGATGTGTTGAGGTTGATGTGAATCACATGGTTCTCATTCCAACTGACAACGACGACGAGACCCTAGCTCTCTGCTGTTTATCTCTTGACCGTTTTCCTGCTGTGGGAGGATCAGCCAACGCTTCTGGGTGTTCTCCACTGGGACGCAACGAACTTGGCACTTGGGAGGCCTCAAAGCCCCTCGACTCAGTCACGCTGTTTCCAGCCAGCGTCTTCAGCCATCCCAGCCCTGAGTTCGAATGCGGCGATGAGGTCCTCCAGCCTACTCATCCAGGCAAGTATTCATTTTCACTCGGAACATTCTCGTTGTGTGATGAATTTTCACCTAACCGCAGATCCTACGAAGCCCACCAACACATCTCGTCTACAAGTGCCTCAATTGCTTTTCGGGGTTCGAAACCAGGACGCACAGTTTTGAGCCTTTGGGAGACCCCTGAGCCCTTCGACTCAGTCGCGCTGCTTCCTGCCTGCGTCATCAGTCGTCCTGGCCCTGAGTTCGTTGGAGGCGATGGAGTTCTCCAGATCACACCTATAGGCAAGTACCCTGTTACGACAAGAACATCTTCTTTGCGTAGTCAGTTTCCGCTTTCCGACAGATGCACCCAGCCATACACTCCTGACCTCGGAAATCCGGCATTCTCTACTGAGCCTCCAGCACCGGGACGCAACGAACTAGGCACCACGGAGACCCCGGAACCCTTCGACTCAGTCGCGCTGTTTCCAGCCAGCGTCAACAGTCGTCCCGGCCCTGAGTTCGTCTGTGGTGAAGGGGTTCTCCAGCTTGCGCTATCAGGCAAGTATGACATCATAGACAGTTCTTCTCCGCGTGATGAAATCTGCCTTTCCAGCGATCTTCGTTCCGGTACTGCATCTGAATCGGACTACTCTATCAGCATTTTCTACCAGAACACGGGTGGTGTTAATTCCTGCGTGATCGATTATCTGCTTGCTACTTCGTGCTCCTGCTACGATATCATTGCCTTTACCGAAACATGGCTTAACGACCGTACCCTCTCCAGTCAGATTGTTGGCCCAGATTATACTGTGTTTCGTTGCGATCGAAGCCCCCTCAACAGCAAAAAATCTACTGGTGGTGGAGTGTTACTTGCCATTAGATCTACACTTCCGGCTTTGCTTATCGAAGACGTTTCCTGGGACGATCTGGAGCTTCTTTGGACCCGCATTGATCTCGGTAATCGGAAACTCTATCTATGCGTAGTGTACGTGCCACCTGATCGTTCTGGCGACCTGGTTTTAGCAAAGTCCTTTTCGCGTTGCCTGTCTAAAGTCAGCTCTTTTTGTTCTCCTGAGGATGACATACTCGTCATTGGCGACTTCAACATGCCCGGCCTAAAATGGTGCTCCTCTCGAAGTGGCTTTCTGTTTCCAGATCCTATGCGTTCTTCGTTCTCGGCATCTTCTAGCGTATACTTAGACGCCCTTAGTACAGCGACTTTACGTCAGATAAATGATATCGAGAATGAAAATGGACGTATGCTCGACCTCTGTTTCGTTAACGAAGGCTTAAGGATTCCGACGATTGACTTAGCACCCGCTCCCCTTGTCAAAGCTGTTCCACATCACCCAGCCTTAGTGGTCTCTCTCGATGCCGCAAGGATATTTGCCCCCGTGAAGAAAACGGCATCCTTCTATCAAGATTTCAAGAACGTGGATTTTGAAGCTATATCTCTCGTTCTTGAGTCCATCGAATGGGAAGTTGAGCTCGATCCTTCTGATCCAAACGCAGCTGCTGAGACATTTTCGAACATTCTCAACTACATCATTGATCGCCATGTTCCGAAACGTAGGTTGGCTACAAATCTACGGGCTCCCTGGGTCACTAAAGAACTGCGGCGACTGAAGACGGCCAAGAAACGTGCACTCCGAAACTACAACAAGCACAAATCCCCTTACACTAAGGGAGAATACCGCAAACTAAACTCTGCTCAAAAAAAAGGCAGTAAGTGTAGCTACTTAAATTATCTAAACCGGTTACAAAGGAATTTTAAGACCAGTCCGAAATCTTTTTGGAAACACGTAAAAAATCAACGGAACGAACCAGAACTTCCGTCTCACATGTTCCTTGACAGCGACACAGCGAATTCTGATCCAGAAATTTGTGAACTTTTTGCCGAGAAATTTTCTGGAATCTTCACCACTGGGGAAATTTCCATGGAGCAACTGGCCAGGGCTGTCGGAAATATATCACCCCTAGGGTCATCTTTGAATGGTATTCTGGTCGACGATGCAGCCATCCTAAAAGCGACAGCTAAGCTAAAAAAATCATCTTCTACGGGCCCGGACGGTATACCAGCTACTTTTTTGAAGCGTTTTATGCCATCTCTGCTGACACCTATAAGGCACATCTTTCAATCATCGCTGGACTGCGGAATCTTTCCATCATTGTGGAAAGAAGCTCACATGTTTCCTGTCCATAAAAAGGGAGATAAGAGAGATGTGAGCAACTACCGCGGAATCTCCGCTTTATGCGCGATCGCCAAACTGTTTGAACTGGTTGTTTTGGATCCAATTTTCTCATTTTGCAAGCATCACTTCTCCAACAATCAGCACGGGTTCATGCCTAAACGACCCACAACTACAAACCTACTGAGTTTTACATCGTTCGTGCAGGACAGCTTTGCCAAGAGAACTCAAACAGACGCCATTTACACAGATCTCTCTGTTGCGTTCGATAAGGTGAACCACGATATTGCAATCGCAAAGCTCGAACGTTTAGGCTTCTGTGGTTCCCTACTGGGTTATCCGTTCGTACTGGTGAATTCTTTTCTAGGCAGTTCGTTGCCTCTTCAGGAGTGCCTCAAGGAAGTCATTTGGGACCGATCATTTTTGTGATCTATTTTAATGATGTACTCTCGCTCCTCGGTGGCACAAAGCTCGCATATGCCGATGACCTGAAACTTTTTCACACCATAAACGGCCAAGCCGACATTAACTTCCTTCAACAGCAATTCACTATTTTTGCTCACTGGTGCGATATCAATTGCTTGCCCTTGAACCGCAGTAAATGCTCGGTAATATCGTTTACCCGTAAGCGACATCCTCTTCATGCAGAGTACATCCTCGGAGACCAAACCATCATCCGCGTGAACCATATCAACGATCTGGGCGTTATTCTTGACCGACGGCTGGAGTTCAAGACTCATACGAACTATGTTGTTGACAAAGCTTCTCGAAGCCTTGGATTCTTGTTTCGTATGGCCAAAGATTTCAAAGACGTATATTGCCTGAAAAGTCTTTATTGTTGCATAGTTCGTTCTATTCTCGAGTACGCTTCAGCTGTTTGGTGTCCGTTCTACCAGAATGGAGCTGAAAGAATCGAGGCTATTCAGCGGCGTTTCTTGCGGTACGCTCTACGACACCTAAACTGGCAAGATCCGTTTCGTTTACCAAGCTACGAAAACCGCTGCCGTCTCATAGGTTTAGATACGCTTCAAGTACGCCGAAATGCTACACGTGCTCTAGTTGTAGCGGACCTTCTAACATCTAGAATCGACTGCCCCGAACTGTTGGAGGCCATACCTCTCAGCGTACGACCACGAGGATTACGAAACCAGAACCTGCAGTTCTACGTACCTATTCGCCTGAACAATTACGATGCTAACAGCGCTTTCATCGGCATTCTAAAAACTTTTAATCGGTTTTCCGAACATTTCGACTTCGATGTCTCAAGGAACGTATTCCGAAGAAAAATTTTAAGTGTATCTAGTATTGTGTAGTTTTATGTTGATATTAATTTTAATTTGTTAGTTATAGTGTAGTCATTAGGATCAACATGTGATCCGTTGATGTTTTAAACAATAAACAATAAAAACGGCTGTTTAAAAGAATAAAAACTTTCTTCAAATTTGAAATTTTTAATTACTCTGAGCTACAATATTTTCGACTAAAGTGTTCGCAGTTTTCAAAGATGGAAGTGATCTTTGTTTGAGTGAAAACTCACCGCTCAATAGTGGTAGTATAGGGATAGAGATTGACACTAGCCAACGGGAATTTAGACCACCGAAAGAGATCTAAACGAGCTTTCGGGAGATATAAGCTCTGTTCAACAGAGCGTAAAAACACTCAGGTTAAAAGTTATGCTTATTTCCTCTCTCGTTTAGTTTACCACTACAAACTATTTTATATTGGTGTAGATAGATTTTCATTATTATTCTGTTCTCCCGTTCGCAACACTGTAGCTATATAGGAAGCAACACAGTCCAAACCAATCCGCCGTGTAGACTACATCGTCAAAATAAAACCCCCCAAATCGAACCAAAAATAAAAGTTGCGTTTTTAAGTTTTACTACCCAAATCGTCGCGAGTTCTAATTTATGTCCGAATAGTGTTCCGGTCCCAAAACATTTGGTCCTTCGAGCCGGATGACCGTCCGGAAAGCGGTTCCGGAACATAATTGGACTTTAAGTTAAAAGAGAAGAACGCCGATCGGCGCAGCAAAGTGTGAACCATTTTCTGTTCACGAAATCGCCATCGCAGTGCTGGACTAAAGCGATTGTTGTTAAGGACAAAACAAGTGCATCCTCTTTTGAAAAGCCAAGGCTTGGCTTGGATGCAATTAAGTGCATCGGACTCCAGTGTGTCAGCCATTGCAATTTGGAACAATAAGTGCTAGTGGAGAAGTGAAGCCGATACCAAAAACCGCGGTGCAGATATCCTACAACAACCAGACATTCTACCAAGCAGAGGACAGCTGATTGAACAGCAGAGGACAGCTGATTTTACGACCAGCAGACAACGCAACGTCTGAAGGAGCAGTTTTTTGGAACTTATTAAGCAGGAAGTATTTAATGGCTTGATGCATGCGGCCAAAAAAAGGGCTTATTGAATAAAGAATTGAAGAGTGATTTGGTCTTTCAGTTGCATGAAGTGTGTGCCTTGTCCGTAACTAAAAATTGGTCTTTGGTATTCTATTGGCATTTTTACTTTGCTTTCTACACTGGTTGTGCCCACTCGCTGCTGTCAATATCGGGTTGCTAGAGTCTCACGTCGCGATCGGATGGAACGTCGAGTTGATCAAATTTAAGTGCATATACCCTAAGTCAGAAGCACATAAGGTGCATGTCAGAGCACATTAAGGTGCAAGTCAGTAGCACAGAAGGTGCTAGTCAGATATTTTGGTCAGAATTATTCGATACTGGACGGATTGGGTCCAAGGTGTTGGAATTTGTCGGAAAATCACAAGTTTGTTCAAGAATTTATGATTGTGTCAGAATTTGAACCTGAATTGAAGTTTGAGTTTGAAACTTGTCAGAATTAAGTCTGAATGGTCAGAAATTAAGTTTGAGTCGGAAATCTTGTCAGAATTAAGTCTGAATCAGTTTGTGTCGGAATTCTTAAGTGAATATTGTTCGGAAATCTTGTCTGAAACTTGCCCTTATTGAGTCTGAGTTGGAAAATAAGCTTGTGTCAGAAATCGTGCCTGAATGTTGTCAGAAATCTCGTCTGAAATATTGTCAGAAATTGAGTCAGTGAAATTTGGTCTGAAACTTGTCAGAAATTGAGTCAGTTAACAAATCTTCTGAAAAACTATCAGAAATTAAGCCTGAGTCAGTTATAAGTAATTCTGGATTGGAGGAATCGGGTCCAAGGGTGTCTGATTTGTCAGAAATTGAAATTCGTTCGACATCTTGTCAGAAATTAAGAATAAATTCCTGAACTTCAACAACAAATTCGCCTACGTCAGAAATTCGTCAGTTTTGGACAAATTTGGTCCAAGGTGGTCAGATATTTTGGAAATTGGAAATTGTTTTCTCCTTTTCCCCAATTTGGGGTGAATTGCTGCTTTTTCAGCTCTGAAACGTCAGAGTGTTTGAATTTAAGTTAGAAGTGGACAAATTTTCCGGTCAGAATGGCGAAAAATGTTCAGTTGAAGTTGTTGCAGAAAAGAGAACGGCAAATAGTGCTTCTCATGGACAGTGTCGACCGATTCATACAGAATTACGAGTCAGAACGTGATGAGTGTCAGATTGCTTCAAGGCTCGGAGCCTTGGAGCCTGTGTTTGATGAGTTTCATGAAGTGCGTAGTAAAATCGAGCTAATCTTTTATGAAAGCGAAGAGAAGAAGGCCAAGGAGCTCTACGGCGATGCCAAGGATGAAGCAGAAGCCCAACGTGAGGAAGAAAACGACATGCTGCTACTGAGTTTCGAGGACCGTTTCTTCCAGTTGAAGGGTGCGCTGTCGAAACTTCAACACAAACGTGAACAAGCTCCAAACGACGACAATTCCTTTCATCATCAAGGACATTCTTCCATGGGGTCGAGAGTTAAGCTGCCAGAAATTCGACTGCCTAGCTTCAGTGGAAACCTCAGTGAATGGGTTTCATTTCGTGATAGTTTTCGAAGTCTTATCCATAATAACGGACAACTCGCTCCCATGGAGAAGTTTACATACCTGAAGTCATCTCTTTCCGGCGAGGCGCTTAAGGAGGTTCTCTCTATCGAACTGTCAGACGTCAATTACGCTGTCGCCTGGGAGATTCTGACAGAACGATACGAGAATAAGAAGCTTATAGTGAAGGCGTACCTAGACGCATTGTTTTCACTTGAACCGATTCGGAAAGAAAGTTTTGAGAGCATCAACAATCTCATTAGTGAGTTCGAGAAGAACTTGTTGATGCTGCAGAAGGTTGGCGAGGACACCGATGGGTGGAGCACCATTCTAGCTCACATGCTTTGCTCGCGACTGGACTCTGTCACTTTAAGAAGCTGGGAAACACAACACAACTGCAAAGAAGTACCCAAATACGAGGACATGAAGAAGTTTCTGCGCAGCTACTGTTCCGTTCTGCAGTCAGTTGTTCCATCCACAGAACCCCGCTACAATGTCGCAGATCATCATCAGCCAAGAGCCCAATCAGCAAGCTATACCACGTTTAAGTCGTCAAACCAGTGTCCCTTCTGTAGTGAAACGTGGCACTCACCGTTTCACTGTCAGAGATTCCTTCGATTGAAGATATCAGAACGTGTTGAAGCCGCCAATCGAAGTCGAGTCTGCAGAAATTGCTTGCAGCATGGTCATTTTGCGACGAACTGCACTCGTAGCAGTTGTCGGTTGTGTCAACAAAAGCATCACACTATGTTGCATGCTACGCGATCCTCCGTTCCAAATCCGTCGAATCCGAGACTCAGTCAACTGTCAAACGCACAACCTATTCAAGAAAGCACCCATATTAATCCACAGCAAGCTTATCAACAGCAAAGACAACAAACCATGCCAATAGTTACGGAAACACACACTCAACCACTAAATGCAACACACAATTCACCAAATACAACCACACAAATCAATTCACCTATGCCAAGCACAAGTCAAAGCTACGTAGCACTATCTGTTAAGCCTGCATCAAATACTCTGCTTCCTACCGCTCTTGTCAAGATCAAAGATCGCTACGGTAACGCTCTGATCGCTAGAGCCCTGCTGGACTCTTGCTCGCAACATTGTCTAATGACAGAAGAGTTTTCGAGAAAGCTGAAGCTCGATGAAACACCCACGGTTTTGTCAGTCCATGGTATTGGGTCGTCTGAGTCAGTGTCAACGAAAACCATACGTTCTGAAGTCTGTTCACGTTCGCCAAAAATATCTGGTTTCCGAGAAACTATGCAGTTCTTTGTGTTGCCCAAACTTACGCTGCAGCTACCTTCGTCATCGTTTCATCCTTCGCCCATGTCGATTCCCGATTCCTCTTTGCTAGCAGATCCTAACTTCCATGAGTCAAAGCGGGTCGATGTCATCATCGGTGCTGAATATTACACAGATTTGTTAAGGAATGAACGTAGAAAGATCACGAAGAATGGTCCCACGTTACAAAACACGGTTTTTGGTTGGATTGTGTCAGGTCGAGTGGTCGAATCTCCGCAAAAAATTTCCCATACCCCAGTCTGTTCGTCAAGCACCTACAGAAGCAGCTCATATGGCTATAGGAGCTGTAAACATGTCACGTTGAGACCACAAACTGAATTGAGGAACCCACAGTCAGAAATGAAGAAGAACGATTTGTCAGTACCCTACCAAAGAATGAGTCAGTTTTGTGTCAGTTAAAAGAGTATGAACCAGAGGTCAGATTGCGTCAGATGAGTAGTATTTTCGGTCTCCCTTAAGCCCACTCGTATAAAGTAATCAAATAATATTGAAATGAGACAAAATTTGATTCAAACCTCACATCGGATTAAGAAATACTCTGAGCTATCTATTGTTGCATGCGAGTATGAAGACTTTAATGAAGTACATGGTTGATTGAAGTCCACATGAGAAAAAGTCATTTCCATCCAAACCTTTTGAAGAACTTTATTCATGTCGTTTGACGTTCCCCCAATCAGAATCTAAACGTTTGAAGAAATCGCTTGAAGAATCTTGTAGTCCTTAAACCATGTTGCTTGAAGTTCCTCCACATCGTTTGAAGATTGCTTTATGAAGAATCATGTCGTTTTAAGAGCAATAATCTTGTGCCATGTTTTTTTGAAGTTCTCCCATACCGTTTTAAGAATAACTCTACGTTATGCAACACTACTGCTTGAGAGTAGTCTCTAATGAAATCATATAGATTCAAGTCTGCAGGTCTTGAAATAGTAGAATTCCTTAGAAATAGAAGAATTTCATCTTGAAGCCTCTCACCATATCTACTGACGATCAAGGTTTCTGGAGAACCCCTAGTACATATCAACATAAAACCTCAGTACAAGGCATCTCAACCCTCTGATCATTTGAAGAAAGGTCATTCTGGTCCTGAAGAGATCCCCAATGAAGTTTGAAAGAATGTCATCATCCGAATAACGATGGTCAGAAGTCGTAGGAGCATGCGCGGAGGCCCAGTGCCTCCGCTTTCAGGGAAGTCCTTGGTTTATTATGTTATTTCACATATGCTAAGCACTTTCCAATTTGCATTCAGGTTATGTCATAAACCGCTTGAGGCTGATTGATCACCCACGCCAGCTGATGGGCATCGCATTCTGGAGCAACCAAACACCAATGGGCCGCATGTTCATCACTTCCGTCAATCCACAGCCGAGCGACCAATCCAAACGGTTCTCAACACCACACACGACTTGGGACAACCGGATCTAATGAACCTCTAAGTCAAGCAGATCGATGCCCCAGGGTCCATACATCGGCAGTCGATCACCCCATTCCATTCGCACAGAAAAGGAACAGCATACCACCGGGCAGATTCGAAGAATGTCGAGCCTTTCCAGTTCGCCATCAGCCTCCATCCAGACATATCCAACTTGGGTCATCGTGAAGCCACCCACAACAAACAACCTGGCGCTTAGATCTGCGGATATGTAGCGCCTGTTGCCGTTCAAAGCGCAGCAAAACCTACGGTTTGAACAAATTATGCCAGTGTGATCAGAACGAAGGCCGCCATAAAATATGTGATACTTACTGTGTCATTCTGATCGCAAAGTGCCCTTCACGCACCCGTTCAAGCAGCTTTGAGTCAACCCCGCATACTTCCGGCACCCATCCAGTACATTTCAGAAGGGTCCAGTTCAGGCACTGCGTTTACAAGTCAGGGAGTCAAGGTGCTTAAGCAACAACGCAAAGTGCAACAGCATAGGCAATCTGGAAGAGAAAAAAAAATCACTAGAATCCATTGGATTCTTACTCAAAATGTTGATGATACTTACCTTGGCAATTTCGTACAAATAACTTTCCTGAGCAGCAGTGATGGCAACAACGGCAGCAACACACGATTCTCCGGGACGACTAAAACAACCTCCAAGTACCAAAACATCGCAAACATTTTACTTGCTAATCGTTGAACCGAATCGTCCTAGTGGAAAGATCCGAGTCCGTAACATCTTCAGCAGCAGACAGCCAGCAACCAAAACACTCCAAGTAGCAGCCAACAGCATAAACAATTCCATCCAGACTGAACGAATCCACTGTTTATGTCGAGCAGCTCCAGTTTTCCAGCTACACACATCGTACAGCAAACACACTACTCAATACACAACACTGCAGGAGATATTTTTAAGAAAAAGGTGATCATGATATTCAGATCCAATGTAAACACAATTTACCGTTAGTTTAATTGAAATAGGTATTTCAAGGCGGGCGGCATATGTTTGAGTGAAAACTCACCGCTCAATAGTGGTAGTATAGGGATAGAGATTGACACTAGCCAACGAGAATTTAGACCACCGAAAGAGATCTAAACGAGCTTTCGGGAGATATAAGCTCTGTTCAACAGAGCGTAAAAACACTCAGGTTAAAAGTTATGCTTATTTCCTCTCTCGTTTAGTTTACCACTACAAACTATTTTATATTGGTGTAGATAGATTTTCATTATTATTCTGTTCTCCCGTTCGCAACACTGTAGCTATATAGGAAGCAACACAGTCCAAACCAATCCGCCGTGTAGACTACATCGTCAAAATAAAACCCCCCAAATCGAACCAAAAATAAAAGTTGCGTTTTTAAGTTTTACTACCCAAATCGTCGCGAGTTCTAATTTATGTCCGAATAGTGTTCCGGTCCCAAAACAATCTTTAAAATTCATTTTTTTAAACAAATTTCATAAATCTATATTTTATTACTGTCTATGAACTATTTTAAGTGAAAGAACATATACATAAATACATATGTATGGGAATAGTCATAGAAATAAGGGTTTTAAAAGTTTCCGAAATGTTCCACTTTTTTCGGCGATGTCCCGCTTTTTTCGTGAAATGTCCCGCTTTGTTTCTGAAAGTATCTGGTGAGCAGATGAGCTAATTGCATAAAAAAAAATGGTAAAAATCATTTTCAAGGCCTGTGTGCTCATGGGTTCTTACCATTTTCGTTGAAATTCTACCAAATATGTTCAGGAAAACTATAATATTGCTTAATACACTATTTGGCAACTTTAACTAAACATTTAGCTCCCCATTACTTTCAAGTGTTAATCTTTCAAGTGATAAACATACCTTGAATCCTCTTCCGTCTTTGATTTTTTATCCGTTATATTCCCTGGAGTTTAAAAAAAATGATAGCAGTGGTTACGATTTAGAACTGTTTTACTTCAGGAGTGTCAAATTGACACTCAAAGTCTGATTAAGGAATTTTTTTCTTTGCTTTCAGGGAGCGTTAATAAAAAACTAACGATGCAAAATGAAAGATTTCATGAATTCATTAGGGACCCTTGAAGAAATTGTTATGTTTTGATGTACCTGAAAAACATTACAAGACTCCACCAATTTCGACTGATAAACACAATTTCGAAACGTCATTTAATACCATTTTAGATATGAGATGGATGGATGTATGGAAAAGTTTTATGATCGAATTTTGGAACCGACCATAGATATACATTTTGTGGATTGGCCCAAAAAAACTGCTCTTTGCAAAATTTGAGCCCAATTGGACTTCATTTGCCTCATAGAGCTCAAAGTTACAGTTTTTATACACTCAAAAATCATTAAAAGGGACCAAAGGATTTCCAGAAAATCGAAATTTTTATTTTGATGCCAAATTGCTTAGAAATGCAGGAAACGTCGAGATCTGGTGTTATCTCGAAAAATTTGTTTGGTCAAAAATCGACTTTCTGGGACTTTAGCGGAATTAAAATAGGGAATGAATGTGAGAGTTAAGTATATGAGAATTTTAAAACATTATGAGATAATAAATGGTTTTCAACCCGAATATGTCTTTTTGAATACGAACAGAGCATTTTATCATCTAGATGAAAGCCCTCATTATTCTACTCGCGAAAATTAATCTGTTTGCGAAGTTTTACATCAAGAATACGGATTTTTATCTTTTTTAAAATAATGGAGTCCCCGGTTTATATCTATATATACCGAACTTTAATCATCCGTACTTTGTATTTAGAAGAATTTAAACACATGGTTGATTCAGTCTGATTAAAACTTATATAGATAAAGCTCGTTCAAAAATGTGTTATTTGACTCATATTTGGTTTTTTTCGGTAATTGATAGAAAATTACATTTTCCGTGATTTCAGAAATCTAGCCTCGGAACACTGTAAACAAACTGAATAACTTAGTCAAATAGGTCACTGCCGCTTTTGTGCAGCTAAAGGTAGTATTCCCTTGGGGTCAAATGTTAACAAGAAGGTATGACAAGAGAGGTTTTTGTATGTCCAGGATGACGAATCAATTATATTTAAATTACCAATGTGAACGTTGTGTTAACTATATTGTGCTTAATGTGCCTCACGTTTTATATTTTTATAATCTTGAAACTACAAATAGGTAATAGTAATGAATTGCAACTGTCCAGTTATTTCATATGCCTTAAATCATAGTTTTGTTTCGTCTTAACATTTCCTACCACATCGAGGAGAGGATTTATTTTCGTTCAAAAGTTGATAAATATATAGAAAACCAAGTAATAATTGCAATATGTTGTGTCTATTGTACGACACTCAACATGATTAGTCCCAGAAAGGATTCAAACCGGAACTTTTTGAATTCATACCGACACATGAGCTTGCACCCCAAATAACTGAACTTTATTAAGAAAAACGCAAAAGTTCATTCCAACAATATACGGTTGTAAGGTTCAATCAAGCAATGACGGTAACAAACACACCGGAAGGACATCGAACAAGTTCCGAAACCAATCTCGTTCCGGAATTTATCGGGTGGTTTGCAAAGGTTGCTTAGTTTATACCTCTACCCGAAGAAGGAGAACAACTTTTCATCCGATGATGTTTGCTGTGCTGTGGTTGTTGATTGTTGTTGTTTGTTGCTGTACCTAGTGTAGTGCATTCATTTGGATCGACACACAAAGATGTTTGACGTTTGACATCGAGTGACAAACAAGTTTATAAATTTGCTTCATGTGCTCAGCAAAGCTGTGAAAAGTTTCCACTACAATCGAAACGTTTGGAGAACAATATCAAAATGTCATATGAATATTAACCAGCTTTGAATGCAATTTGACAAAAATATCAACCCTGTCCTTTTTAAACTTTCGAAAAGGGAAAAAATATTATTTTTTCCATTTTTAAAGGAATTTAATCCATTAAGGTTATTCTTCCTTGAAATATCCTTTTTGAATTACTCCTCGCGTGCTGTTCTACATTAGATTTACTTTTTAAATAAGTATTAACCCTAAACATTCAAGAAAAATTTAAGGAGAAGCTTTAACGCCCTAGACGAAAGACATAAAAATAACGTTGAAACGATAATGTCAGTTTTCCGTGGGAGCCGTTTTCAACTTTGGAGCCAGAATGGTTTATCGTGTCCACGCCTGGGTGTGAGAGTGGCTGTCTTTCTGAGGATTGGCGTCGTTTTTATTACCATTTGTGCAAATGAAACATGACAGTTGATATGCTCTTCTTCAGGAGCTAAATTTTCGTTACCTCTTTGCATCCGACAGGTATGTTATTAAAGAAGGAGGAATTGAATAAAAATAAGTTAAACGCTACGCTAAATCTTTTATTTACTTTAGAAATCTCCTTGCCAACGCATAAAATGTGTAACAGTTTACTGAAAATTCATGAACCATAAAATAAGATGATAAAAATTCAAAATTTTTGCTTCGGCTTCAAAAATTGGTTTCGAATGTACAAAAGTAATCCAGCAGATTTAAAACCTATTTTCAGAACTAGGAATGGAATTTTTTAAAAGTAAATTTTTTTTTTGAAAATATATCGAAAAACTAACGAAACGATTTTATAATTAAATTTATACATAAAAAAAATTAAAATTTACGTTTTTCTGGGAACTTAGCTTAAATACTTAGAATTCGATTTCAGATTGAAAACTCCGATTCAGAATTCAGGTTTAAAATTTAGCTGCATATAGTTTTAAAATCTTGATCGTTGGATTTGAACTGATATTTCGAGTTTTTTTCGTCTGATCGAGCTTCGAAGATTGAACAGATTATCTGGTCCAGTTATGAAGGCTGAAAATCCGAAAGTATATCATACAACATAAATAACTCAAGGATATAGCAACAAAACTTTGATCAATGATACACACAGAAAAGAAAATCTCATTATCATATTTGAATGTACATTGTACACTAAAGTTCTTTTTCCACGGGTATACGCTCCGTGCTAAAAAAAAGTATTAATGTCCGTCAATCACTAGAGCTATTTGCGAATACCGCATTAAAAAGCTGAGGTTATTCCGAAATTATTTCAAAATTTTGAAGTTGGGACTGGGATCGGCTCTGAAATTGGGGATAATCAGTCATGAAACGTGAGGCCTGAAACAGAAAGCGTGCAACTTGAGCCTTTTTAAATGAGTTTACAGGGCTTGTGATATAGCTCAGTTGGCAAGTCTGTTGTCTCCTGAGCCGATGTCCGCGAGTTCGAGCCCAAGAGTAAACATCGAACACAGTTGTACCGGATAGTTTCTCAATAACGATCCGCCAACTGTAACGTTGATAAAGTCGCGAATGCCATAAAGATGGTAAAACGACTATAATCGAAACAAAAAAAAATGAGTTTACAGTTGATCTCAGACAGTTTTCATATCTCAGGTCTCAAATTTGCAATCTCAGATCTTAAATATCAGGTCTCTGATTTAAGATCTGAGATTGCAAATTTGAGACCTGAGATATGAAAACTTAGACAGACAAGTTAGACCTGAGTTCTGAGAATCAAGATTTGAACGAGAACGAGAACTGAGAAAGTAAGGCATAAGACTTGAAGCGTAAGATGTGAGACGTGAGCACAGATGAGTGAGACGTGAGATGTAAAAAGTGCGAAGCGAGACAGGAGATATGATGCGTGAGATGTGAGAAGTGGTAAGTTATTCATGGAACATGAGAGCTGAGTAGTTAGATGTGAGAGGTGAGGCTTGAGAAGTGAGGCGCAGCTCGTTTACTTGGAATAGTGAAAAGTGAGTAATGAGACGTGAACAATGAAAAGTTAGACGAAGAAACTTTTGAACTGAGAAGTGGGAAATGAGAAGTGAGAAGTGAGAAATAAGAAGTAAGCAACGAAACGCAAGACATGAGAATTAAGTGAAGAAACAAGTGATGAAGAGAGATGTGAGGAGTGAAGTGTAAGATGTGAGATTTGAGACGTAAAAAGTGAGGAGTTGGACGTTACACGCAACACGTACGATGTGAGACGTGATACGTGAGCCGTGACGCATGAGACCTGACACGTGAGGCGTAACAGTGAGCCGTAAGACGTGAGACATGAGAAGTTCAAAGTGTCTGTTTCAATGAATTATAACAGCATGTCGTGAGCTTGGTTGATTCGCCCCAAAAAGTTAATTTTTTTTTTAATTTTATAGCGTTATTTTCTGAAAATATACAAATAAAAAAATTTCAAAAAATTCAGAACCTATAAGCAAATAAATTTGCTAGAAAATAAATTTAAAGCAGTATAGATTGCAAATTTGAAATCAATATTTCAGTAATACCAGAAATAGAATACAAAACGAATTTTTAAGTAAAACCAGTTTAAAATTTCAGACATAAGAATCAGTGCACAGAAATTAAATATATAAAATATAACACCAGATTCAAAACATATCAAAATCCAATTGTAAAATAAATATCAAACCAGAAATTAATCATTGTTAAGTAAAATGATAATGAATTTAAATTTCTTTTCTTAATTTTCAATTGCAAATATATAAATCAACATGTTGAATTCATCATTGAAAGCTAAAACTGACGATTGCAGATTGGATGATGTATGTTCTCTTGAATTATCTGAGAGAAATAAAAATAAGGAATTCCTAGTTTTTTTTTGTAAATTTTGGAAGCACGATACATAATCTAATTCATTTGACATTAATCATTATTCTGACTTTTAATAGCTAAATTTCGACAATTATGACCGATGCCAGCAAGGTAATTTAAAAAAAAAGTGAAACATTCTTAATTTTCGAGCGCAGGTTTGTATTTTAAAACTGTAAGCTCTGAATACTTTGTCGCCGCGTATTGGAGTATTGGGTCCTGGAAAGGACAAAATATAGAAACTTTGTTTTTATTATCAATAATTTAGATATATTGGCTTCCATAAAGATTATATTTTTAGAAAAATTCCGAATTGTAGAACAAAGCCAAGTTATTCGTGGAACGTGAGAGCTGAGTAGTTATTTAGATGTGAGAAGTGAGACAAACAACATCAAGCTTGTTGAAAATATTTTTTTTAAATTAAAAAAGTTTGCATGAAAATTGGTAAAGCTGAAATGTTAAAACAATTCTATAAAATTGAGTAAATTAATTTGAAAATTTAAACAAAATATGAAGATGAAAACAAAATTGTTTTAAACAATTTTATTGGAAATGTTGTCAATAAAACCATGTCACCATTTTAAAAAATAGTTTAAAGAATTTAATTGATAACTCCAGAAAACAGCATCCTTTAGTAACAAAGTAGTAAACTTAGATTCATCGATGATGAAAATCTTAAAATTTGAATCATAATCTGGCAAACTAAAATTGACAGGACTTAAGATTGCCAGAAGTTCTTCTACACGTGTCCGGTTCGGGCAAATTTGGGCATTCTATTACCAAATTTTCAAACCAAACCCCGGCACTCTCCGGGAAAATTTGATAAAAAATCAGGAACTATTAAACAAAAATCAAGAAAAAAATACATTGGATCATTATTTTTTCATCGAAAAACTTCACCAAACTTTGAATCGTATTTCAGGCTCCCAAAAAATCGTTTTTGTTTATTTTATAAAAACTAACATGAAAAAAATCAATTTTTGGCGACAAAATTTGAAATTATAACGATGAAATTGGATTTACAAAAAAAAATGTAAATGGATTCGGATAAAATCAGGATATTTTTTAACAAAATTTGGGCAACCAGGCCAGGTCGAACCTTTCCCATTTTTTTGAAAAAAACGAATATTCTGGCAAGTCCGCGTAAAACCGGGTAATCTGACCATCTTAATTTGGCTTATTTGATTTGAACTTACAATTAGTTTTTAAGAAAGCCATCAGTTTTAAAAAAATTCTAAAAATTTATCCATCCAATTTTCAAAATTAAAAGAAAAGGATTGAAATTTTGCGGCTCAAATCGGATTTATGCAATCTTGATCCAAGTTAAATATTAAAGTTTGAATTATGGTTCTTGAAAAAACTGCAATATTCATAATGTTGAACAATTTGCGAAACCATATGGAATTCCCTTAAATTTCTTTAGGAGAAGATACTTGTGTCTTTATCTTCAATTACTTTTCATTAAAAATTAATTCCTGTGTACAGCTTTTTTTAAAAGTTTTTTCATCACACAAAACTTGCAAAATGAACTCAATTTCTACTTTATTTTTGTTATTTTTAGTTGAAATATACACACGATCTGACTTTGGTTAAATGTTATAATCGAACCAACTATAAGAAGCATAAGCCTCCGATCTCTTGCAATTTAAATCCCTTACCGAAAAAGTCATCGTAATAATTTTATTTTGATTGTGAAACTCATTTAGGAGGTGAATCTGAATCTGAATGTTAAACCTGAATTCAATATTTATATTTTTAACCAGTTTTCGAATTTTTATACGATTTCTGAAATGTACATTAAAAACGCTTTAATAGCCAAGAATTTAAAAAAAGTTTCAGAGCCCTCAATCATGAATCCATTATTATCATTCTGATTATTTGTGTTTCACTGATTATTTGTTACAAGCTGTTCCCATACGAGCTCCGTTTCGCTTTCAACTTGGAATATGTTATGAACAGTTTATATGAAAGTCAATAGCCAAATATTTTCTTAATGCATTTCCGAATTAATTGTTAAGTTATAATTGCAAAAATATTGAACGAACACCTCTTCTATCGTCTGCTACTTCATTTGAAATCAGAAATTGATTGCCCGTGCCAAAAACAAAAACCTCCCGTTTATAAATGTCGAGTCGATCGCCGCATAACAACGCAATTATTGCCAAAAAGCTAAACTCCTTTTGGTGGCCTCTTATACAATCTTTGATATCTGAAGTTGATTGTCCGTCTCTGAAAACTACAGTGTGCAAATTTTCATCCCAATCCGATGTATAACAACGACGATATTTCAAAAATATTGTAAGGTTAATATGGACGACCCTATTGCCGGCCCCTTACGCTGAATTCAATACCTGAAATGGATTGATCGTCCCTCAAATCTCTCTTGTACCAATTTTCACCTAAATAGATGTATGCAAACGAAAATATCGCAAAAATAGTGAATAGTTAATATGGACGACCCCTTAGGCCGACCACTGACTTTAATTTGGATAAGTGAATTCAATTCTTTGTCCCGAATAACCCCTATTTGCCAATTTTCAACCCAATCCGATGTATAAAAACAGCAAGATGACTAAGATATTGAAAACTTAATATAGACAAACATCATTTCTTAGGAAGCTTGAATAGATTTGGCCTAATAGTTTTATCTTCAAAAGATTAAACTGCTTTTTTATCTTTTCCATCCCTTATCTAATGAAAATATCTGTTGAAGATTATCCCACTTTTCAATATGGATGATTTTGTTGAGCATGTTGAAAACTCACTTCGCATGTTTTTAACTGCATGTGTGTATTTTTTTCGCTTTTCAATTTCGCAATGTTTAATTTAGTTTACCTTAAATGTTGGAAGTTCTACTAATAGCTTTTTGAAGTTATCATCGAAAACAAATCATTTCGAAAACACCATTTCTATATTATGAAAAAGGTTTTTTTTGAGTTCTGTTTTTTTTTTCATGGGCACAAACATCCAATTAATAGATTGTTCAAGCCAATTGAAATGAGCTTGAAGAATTTAAAGGTTCCAGAATATTCTAGAATTTAGCCACGTGTTTTTGAAGCTTCTGGAATCTTATTTGCTTCGTAAGCATTCGCAGGGGTTCCAGAATCATCTTGTATCTTCAAGAGTTGAGTGCCGGGAACATTCTAGAAGGTTCGATGTGCTAATAAAAGGAGCCTCGCGCTGTGAGGCGAGGTCAGATCCATTTAAGAATCGTGCGCGTTTATATCGTCTGTAATTAAACCTTCCAAGTAATGTTAAAAGAGAAGAAAATATAGAGAAACTTTAAGTTGAAGTGATTTCTATCTTATTTGAAGAACAAACCCAAAATACAGTCCACTGCCCAAACATAGATGGTAGAATCGACCACATCGATCATCAATGATAACTCAAAAGTTAGAAATTGGTCAGTGAAATCGAATTGGATAAAACTCAAAACCTCAAATTTTATTATCTTATCAATTTTCTAATCCCCCATCAAAATTCCAATTGAAGCGTTAAAATCGCAGCCTTGAACTTATAAAGTCTGAATCTAAAAAATTTTTCTTTCTCTATGAGGAATTCCAAAAATATAAAAATGGTTGACCTTCAAAGCCCCCCAACAGCGGTAAAGAGCTCTTTGAAAGCCACTGCTATTCTAGTCAATATATTCCTAACAGGTTAGTTGAATTTTTCAATCAAAATGTAGGCTTATAATTGTATCCAAATATCTCGTACCGGTAGCATGTGCTTTGAACAGTAGAAGGTCCAAAAAACACCCGCCAAAATTTTCACTTTCAAATTTTCAATGCTCAGCAAGCTTCGATTTGCTATCCAGTACATGTGAGCACTGGATGGTCGTTTTTAATAGCCTGCCCATGGTGATGGTGAAAATAATCCCGCCAACGAAACGAACGGAAATGAAAGTCGGTTCACAAAATGGGTGCCATGACTTTTGGTTCGGGGGAATAAAACCGTTGTTGTTTGGACGACCGCCTTCAAAAGGGGTCATCCGAAAATCTAAAAACATTTTTCATCATTCCTGGTCCTAATGAATACCCATGCCAAATTTCAGCTCTCTAGCTCTTAAGGCAGCTGAGCCTATTGAAGACAAACATACAAACGAACAAACGGAAATTACTTTTTATATATATAGATGTTTGAATTTTGCATATGATGTCTGAGTTTTTTCTTCATATTCGGAAAAATATTAACTAAATGTAAAAAAATGCGTATGAGTTTCGAAAATCATGAGTCAAATTTTGAAGGAAATGTAGAACAAAATTTACGATATGAAAACACGATTTCAAATGCAGCTCTTCATTTCAATTTTTAGTGATTAATCAAACCTAAAATCAAGAATTCTGAACTGGATACTTAATCCGAAATGTAAACACAAATATAATTTTGATTTCGGTAATAAGTAACTAGAATAAGTTATATTCCATTTAAAATTCAGTATTCAGAAATGAATTAGAAGTGAGAAAATTAAAAAAAAACTATAGCTGAATTCTGAACCTGAGATTAGTTTTCGAGGATTTGACATCAGATTTATGTCAAGATTTTGACTATCGAAGAACCATTAAAGTTACTACTTCATCATCAAAATTTGATTAAGAATTACAAATTTTGAGTATAAAATACCTCGCATGCTTTTGATGGACTCTCATTGTGAAAGGCGGGGGAGGGGGGGGGTAACCCCTAAGCCCCCCCCCTCTACCGTTCCTACGGCCATGCTCTAAGTCAGATTTTGTCTGTCACTTCCACCTTTTGTTATATGAAGTTTGAGAGTTTGAAAACGAAATTGATTTTTTTTTGTTTCGATTATAGTCGTTTTACCATCTTTATGGCATTCGCGACTTTATCAACGTTGCAGTTAGCGGATCGTTATTGAAAAACTATCCGGTACAACTGTGTTCGATGTTTACTCTTGGGCTTGAACTCGCGGACATCGGCTCAGGAGACAACAGACTTGCCAACTGAGCTATATCACAAGCCCAAAACGAAATTGAGTTGATTGAGTTTTGCATAAAATTTAAAATAAAATTTTAAAAAATATTCCTGATTTAGTTATTCATACCGTGTTTGAGGAATAATATTTTGATGAAAATAATGATAAATGATCAAAAAAAAAATTAAATTCAACAGTTTTTTTTCGAATTTTAAAACATATAACAATTTGTAATATTGACATTACTGAAAAAAATAAAAAAAGGTTTTATTTTATTAAACGAATTTGTTAAACCCTGCAAGACAGTTTGACGTTTGCTTTGTAAATTATCTATAATTCATGTTTCAAACTTGTTTATAATTTTCGCTTAAATTCCAAGAGAATCGACGCCGGAACAGCCTAGAATTCCCATATTTATCAAAATGGGGTAAAGCAAACAAATAAAAATCTTCTATTTCGCAGAAGTTGAAAGTGCTTCTGGTCTTGAGGAAAGTTGATAATTTGTCTAAAACATTTACCTTAAAATTTTTTTTGAATTATATTTCCCTTTTTTTAAGTTATTTCAAAAATAAAAGCTGAAAGAAAAAAATCTTATTACATATGTATTTGGATTCAGAGCACTCGAATTCATCATTATAAGTTCTTAAATTCATTGCATCTTGGAAAAAATCATTTCAATTTTCGTAACGTAATTTAGGTAATTTTTATTCCAATCTATTCCAATTAGCGTTATTTTAAGAGTATTTTTATTTGTTTTGTTAAACCTGCGTGGTCATCCGTCCTTTTTATTTGGATTTGGATTCTAAATCATCATTCTTGATAGATTTTCTGGATAAAAAAATCAATTTTTGATATTGAATTTCTTTTATAATTTCTGGTTCGAGTTTTTATTATCTATTTAAAATTTGGTTGTCATTCTGAATTGGATTTTTCTCTGAATGTTTATTCTGATATCTAAAGTTTTATGACAGTCTGGATTTTGATTGCAATTTCGATAGGCGCTTAACTTGAATGAAATAAGTATGAATACATAATTCTATCCCTACTTATTTCATTCAAATTAAAGGAACTTCTTATTCGACACGTACATTCAATCAAATAATAGATCTGAAACATTGTGAGACCACTTAACATCCACTTCCAGAACAGTTAATATAAAAAAAGTGATGGAAATTTGTAACTTCTGATGTTATTAAGCTTTTTTCTGTGAAATTTTTTATTGGGCTTGTGATTAAGCTCAGTTGGCAAGTCAGCAGTTGCTTCCTGATTCGATGTCCGTGAGTTTGAGCCCAAGAGTAAACATCAAAACAATTGTACCGGATAAGTTTTTCGAAAGCTGTCCGCCAACTGCCACTTTGACAAGTCACAATTAACACAAAGATGATAAAATGACTATAACCAAAACAAATAAAAATACAAACATATTTCGGTGCTTTAATGCATTCCGATATTTTTCGCGATCATCAAGTGCAAATTCCATTTTCTGTTGTGAAATCAACTAAAAGTTGGTTACGAAAAATATCAAACTTGAAGAATATTTCTCGTTTGATCGGCTTTTAAACATCCTGAAGGATTGTCTCTTTTCCAAAGTGCTGTTACATCAACAGTGTTTTTCCGTCAACTCCAACCCAACTTGTGTCGGTGTGATTAAATAAGTTGTCAGGAACGTTTCCGCTCGTTGATGCGAATAAGATGAAATATTAGCAGCCTATACCTAGTTGTGTGTAAAACTGTCGTCGTCCTTTTTTTCTAAAGGCATTCGGAATATGTTTTCCTCTCTCCCTCCCGAACACATTTTAGAATCCATCATCTGTTGGCGGTTTACTGAAGTTGGTTACCGGACAAAATATGAAATGTGAGTATCATCTTTACAACCTAGACAAGTCAACATTTTTCGACGGGGAAAAACTTAGTGGAAAACTTGAAGCTCAAAAACTTCGGTCCGACGGAAAGATTTTCCTTCATTCCGTTCACGGAAACCCATTTTCCAGGGAACAAAGTTTCGCTTTGAGCTACCCCTTCCAAAGATTTCGTTCCCTGGCTTCATCGGAAACGAAATGTGGCACAAACTTGGGCCAAACTTTCCATTATACAACGGCACCGATTCGATTTGAAGGAAAAAAAAAATCCATACACAACCGGAAAAACGAAAATCCTCAAGGGGGTTCGGGATTTGGTCAGTTATTCAGTTCCATATCGAGTCAGTTGGTTGGTTGGCTTGGAGCAAAAGTTTTCTCACTTTGGTTTTGCTTCATTGCTGCATATTGGTGTTAAAGATTCAGATGATTCACTTCACGATTTTAGCAGAACCATGCAGAATGTTCGAAAAAAAAACTTTTCCGGGTACTGCAACTACCTAAGTGAATTATGGAAATAAGTTCCGGTCACTGGCAATCCGAGAAATGCGGATTTCTTGCCACCTTTTAGTAGATTGAGTTCCGAATTGTAAAACTTACCAAATTGTGAAAAGTTAAGTTTGTGAGTTGTTATAGAACTGAGGAAAAAGTTTGTGAATTTTCAACAATATTTTAAAATAATTATTTTCGAGGAATCGAATTTATTAGTATATTTAAATTAGGATGGAAAATGTCACAGACAAGTCGTTTGTCAGTCTTGTTTGAATCACGAACAAGCTATTAATTTGAATTTTATCAGACTTTTTTCAGAAGCAAAGAATGAAAAGACAAGGCGGTACTTTTGAGTGACAAAAAAAGTCTTTTCTGGCAATTCATCAATCTTTCGGATCACGTTTTTCCAATCACTGGTTGTTTGCAAGGCGCCTTGAGCTTGTCGTTGACTTTAGAGGATTCCACGAAAGTAACAAAATTCGGAGATGGAATCAATGATGCATTTAGAAAATTCTTTGGAATAATGAAAATATTTTGAGGAATCAATGATTAAGATACTTATAAAATTATTAATTTCTATTAATAATACGGTCTCAGCTTTAGATATAAATAAAATTTGTGTGTAAATTGAGCTTGCGTAATATTCGAATCTTCTCTGTTTATACAATTCATCTATACATTTAAAACTGTTTTTCAGAAAAGAAATTTTCATACTTATTGTGAAAGTTTATCTTTAAGTTCACTTTACTAAAGGTCTAACGAGTTGCAGAAAATGGTGCTAAAGGTATTTCTTGAAGGAAGCGAGAAATCAAGATCTGCTTTTGCAAGTTGCTACGATTTAGCGAAAACAAGTGGAAGTTTGAAATGATTTATTTCTTTGCGTCTCTTTCTGCAAGCTGTTTCTCTTTTGCGTTTTTTCTGTCTCTTTTGGTAATTTTCTCTACAAAATATACTAACATTTACGATTGTGTTAGACGCATATTTCTTCTAACCAATCCAATGTATCCAACTCAAGAAAATGGAAAAATTCTTGCGTTAAATTGAATAAATAGATTTTTTAAATATCACTTTTGTTTATTTGTTTTTTTGTTTATTTGTTTATTCAATCAACGGACCAAGTACAGTCCCCCCACAATCATTAGTCACTTAACGTATCATTTCAAAACAAAATGTTCGTTCATTCGAGTGTTAGTGGGCCAAACATCAAGCTTTGCATGAATTTCAGTCATTAAATATTCCCTCTTTGATTTCAAATATGATTTTGTTTCCAATTTTGTTGAAAAATAGAATAATTTACCGAAACAATCAACGTTTTTCAAAACCACAATTATGGGTCAAAATTGAAGCTTGTAACAATTATTAGTCATATTTCCCACAATTATTAGTCACATAGAAGTCCATGGCAACACCTGAATATCAACATGAAAATCAACAAGTTTCTGGCAAACATTCAGGGGCATTCTTCGCTAGTATATATTCAAGGGGTAATTGGGTTGAGCTAGCAACCAGGAAATGTTTTATTTTGCTTGCGAAAAAGTGACCCATGATTGTGTGGAACATGGTGGATTCTGTAACAATTATGGGTCACTTTTATTTTGCTAAGTATTATTGAATTTTCGCGTTTCATTCGCTCAGTTTTATTTGGAAAATGTGAACTCTTCTTTTGTGATTATATGGGACCAATTCATTTGGTTGGAATCTTTGTAATACCCGCATAAGGGGCTTAAAGGTTTAAGATGTCAACCTTATCACATTGGAATTTTATGCGATAGTTCCACAGCTTATAGTTCACCTTTGATAAAAAGTATTCAAAAAGCAATTTTACTGTTATCAAACGCACAAATAATATGTTTAATGCATTTTGATAATATTGTCGATTAACTAAAAATAATAATATGATATAATTTCATTTAGTTCAGTAGATATCAGCAGTTCTAATGATCGGTGACTAATAATTGTGTGTGACCCATGATTGTGGGGGGACTGTATAGGTACAAATGACGACTTAAAGTTAAAGTTACATAAAATTTACATCTAATTAACGATTTCTTGATATTCTTAAAATATTTCTTCGGAAAACATTCCGCGAATCGTCGAAGTCGAAGTGCTCGGAAAAGCGGTTGAACGTTTTCATTACACCGATGAATGCACTATTGGCTCCATAGTTGTTCCATCGAATGGAGACATACAGTTGAATGTCCTGGTTTCTCAGTCCACGGGGTCTCACACTAAGAGGAATAGCTTCCAGTAGCGTAGAACAATCGATACGACAAAAGAAGCTCGTGTTGCATTTCTTCGGGCTTGAAGAGTATCCATGTCTATAAGACGACATCGATGTTCGTAGCTTGGCATGTGGAACGGGTCTTGCCAGTTAAGGTGTCTGAGGGCATAACGCAAAAAGCGCCTCTGGATAGCCTCGAGCCGCTCATTACCGTTCTGGTAGTAAGGGCACCAGACAGCTGAGGCGTATTCGAGGATGGATCGAACTATGCTGCAATACAGGCTCTTCAGGCAATACACGTCCTTGAATTCCTTGGCCACTCGAAATAAAAATCCGAGGCTTCTAGAAGCTTTATCGACGACGTAGTTCGTATGTGTTTTGAATTCCAGCTTACGGTCGAGTATTACGCCCAAATCATTGATGTGGGCCACCCGCGCAATGGACTCATCTCCTAAGAAGTACTCCGCGCAAAAAAGGTGCCGTCTTCGTGAGAAACTGATGACTGCACATTTACTGCGATTCAAAGGCAGGCAGCTGATGTCGCACCACTGCGCGAAAAGATTAAACTGGTTTTGCCGTCCTGACATAACAGTTTGCCGTCATCAGCATAACAAAGTTTCGGGCCGTTAAGGAGTGTGAGCACATCGTTAAAATAGATTAAGAAGATAATCGGTCCTAAGTGACTACCTTGGGGCACACCAGAGGAAGCAGAGAACTGGCTGGAGAGAGTGTCTCCAGTGCGAACTGTCAATTTACATACGTCCAGTTAAGTAACTGCGTAACCAGCCAAGTAAAGGTCCGCAGAATCCTAAGCGCCCAAGCTTACCAATAGTGATATCGTGGTTCACCTTATCAAATGCTGCTGACAAATCAGTATAAATGGCGTCAGTTTGAGACTTAGCAGCAACACTTTCGTGTACATAGGAGGTGAATGTCTACAGGTTAGTTGTCGTAGAGCGTTTGGGCATAAAACCGTGCTGATCGATTGACAAATTTTGCTTACAGTACGAGAAAATTGGATCAATGACGACTAATTCGAATAATTTGGAGATTGCACATAAAGCAGAAATTCCTCTATAGTTGTTGATATCTCTACGGTCCCCCTTTTTATGGACTGGAAACATGTAGGCTTCCTTCCACAGTGAAGGGTAGATGGCTCTGTCAAGAGAAGCTTGGAAGATGAGTTTTACAGGTGTCAGTAAAACAGGCATAAATCGTTTTAAAAAGGTAGATGGTATACCGTCCGGGCCAGTAGAGAGGGAGTTTTTGAGCTTTGCCGCTGCTTTAGATATGACCGCATCCTCTACAACAATCGTGCTCATGCTGAAGCCGAGTGGCGAAACATTCCTAACAGCACTCTCCACGTGTTCTGGGGATGTTGAAGCAGTAGCAAAGGTACTCGAGAATTTTTTAGCAAAAAGAGCACAGATTCCGCCATCAGAGTTCGCAGTGTTGCCATCCAGAAACATTTGAGTTGGAATACCAGGTTCATTCCGCTGACTTTTGACATGCTGTTGTACTCGAAAAAGATAATTTTGGTAACAACGCTTACTGGCTTTTTTTATAAGTGGAGTTCAGTCTTCGATATACATCCTTAGTTTGGGAGGATTTGAGCTTATGGTAATTTCTAAGAGCACATCTCTTCGTCGTCTTCAGTCGACGCAGTTCTTTCGTAAACCAAGGAGTCCGCCAATTCCCGGAAGACGTTCGCTTTGGCACGTGGCGGTCGATAACGTAATTTAAGATATGCGAAAAGGTTTCGGCCGCAGCATTGGGATTGTTTATTGTTTATTGTTTATTGTTTATTGTTTATTGTTTATTGTTTATTGTTTATTGTTTATTGTTTATTGTTTATTGTTTATTGTTTATTGTTTATTGTTTATTGTTTATTGTTTATTGTTTATTGTTTATTGTTTATTGTTTATTGTTTATTGTTTATTGTTTATTGTTTATTGTTTATTGTTTATTGTTTATTGTTTATTGTTTATTGTTTATTGTTTATTGTTTATTGTTTATTGTTTATTGTTTATTGTTTATTGTTTATTGTTTATTGTTTATTGTTTATTGTTTATTGTTTATTGTTTATTGTTTATTGTTTATTGTTTATTGTTTATTGTTTATTGTTTATTGTTTATTGTTTATTGTTTATTGTTTATTGTTTATTGTTTATTGTTTATTGTTTATTGTTTATTGTTTATTGTTTATTGT
The DNA here is from genome assembly GCF_029784155.1 of Uranotaenia lowii. NCBI lineage: Eukaryota > Metazoa > Arthropoda > Insecta > Diptera > Culicidae > Uranotaenia > Uranotaenia lowii. Next base: position 319,588,111 of record NC_073692.1, read on the forward strand.
TTATTGTTTATTGTTTATTGTTTATTGTTTATTGTTTATTGTTTATTGTTTATTGTTTATTGTTTATTGTTTATTGTTTATTGTTTATTGTTTATTGTTTATTGTTTATTGTTTATTGTTTATTGTTTATTGTTTATTGTTTATTGTTTATTGTTTATTGTTTATTGTTTATTGTTTATTGTTTATTGTTTATTGTTTATTGTTTATTGTTTATTGTTTATTGTTTATTGTTTATTGTTTATTGTTTATTGTTTATTGTTTATTGTTTATTGTTTATTGTTTATTGTTTATTGTTTATTGTTTATTGTTTATTGTTTATTGTTTATTGTTTATTGTTTATTGTTTATTGTTTATTGTTTATTGTTTATTGTTTATTGTTTATTGTTTATTGTTTATTGTTTATTGTTTATTGTTTATTGTATAAAAATCAACGGATCAAATTTAGATCCTAATGATATCTTAACTATAGGTTACATATTAAAATTAACGTAAATCTACATTTCTCTTGATTTGTTCAATATGTTTCTACGGAAAACATTTCTGGGAACGCCAAAGTCAAAGTACTCCGAAAAACGGTTGAAGGTTTTTAGGATGCCTATAAGAGCGCTGTTAGCCCCATAGTTATTCAGCCGAACAGGAACGTAGAGTTGCAGATTCTGGTTTCTCAATCCTCGCGGTCGCACGTTGAGAGGGATAGCTTCCAGCAGCACGGGACAGTCAATCCTCGATGTGAGAAGATCCGCAACAACCAAAGCACGTGTAGCGTTTCTTCGGACTTGAAGCGTGTCTAAGTCTATCAGCTGGCAACGATTCTCATAACTGGGCAAACGAAAAGGATCTTGCCAGTTCAGGTGTCGAAGGGCATATCTCAAGAAGCGCCGCTGTATAGCCTCGATTCGTTCAACTCCATTTTGGTAGAAAGGGCACCAGACAGCAGAAGCATACTCAAGAACGGAGCGGACTATGCTACAATATAAGCTTTTTAGGCAGTACACATCTTTAAATTCTCTAGCCACGCGAAACAAGAAACCAAGATTTCTGGAGGCTTTGTCTACCACGTAGTTCGTGTGAGTCTTAAACTCAAGCCGTTGATCGAGAATAATACCCAGATCATTGATTTGGTCAACCCGGGAGATTATTTCATCCCCGAGAATGTACTCAGCATAAAGAGGGTGTCGCTTGCGAGAAAAAGTTATGATCGAGCATTTACTGCGATTTAGCGGCAGGCAGTTGCTGTCGCACCAGTCAGCAAAAATGTTGAACTGCTGTTGCAGGAAATCGATGTCGTCTTTACCATTGATGGTGTGATATAGTTTCAGATCATCGGCATAAGCGAGTTTTGGACCATCGAGAAGCGAGAGAACATCATTAAAATAGATGACGAAAATTATCGGTCCTAAATGGCTTCCTTGTGGCACTCCGGAAGAGCCGAGAAACTGTCTCGAGAAGGATTCTCCAGTATGAACGGACAATTTTCGTCCCGTTAAGTAACTCCGAAACCACTCCAGTAAAGATCCACAGAAGCCCAAGCGACCTAGCTTTGCGAGAGCAATCTCGTGGTTCACTTTATCAAATGCAGCAGACAAATCTGTATAAATAGCATCGGTTTGGGTCTTCATGGCAAAGCTTTCTTGTACGAAAGATGTGAACGTCAGTAAATTTGTGGTAGTTGATCGTTTAGGCATGAAACCGTGCTGATCGTTTGAAAAGTGGTGCTTGCAGAATGAAAAAATGGGATCCAACACAACCAGCTCAAACAGTTTTGCAATAGCACACAGAGCTGAGATACCACGGTAATTGTTTATATCTTTCTTATCTCCTTTTTTGTAAACAGGAAACATATATGCTTCTTTCCACAAAGCGGGGAAGATAGCGCCGTCCAGTGATGCTTGAAATATATGCCTGATAGGTGTTAGCAGATGAGGCATAAACCGTTTCAAAAAAGTAGCTGGGATTCCATCCGGGCCCTTAGAAGTAGAGTTTTTGAGTTTGGCGGTTGCTTTTAAGATAGTTGCATCGTCGACAAGAATACCATTTAATGAAGAGCCTAGAGGTGAGACATTACTCACAGCCCTGGTCAGTTGAGTCAATAGATTGAGTCAATAGATTGAGTTCAGATTCCCAGTCGATGGTGACCAGGATATGGGAGATAGCATCGAAATCCGCTTTCTTGAAGTCGAGATAAAAAGGTGCTGATTTTTCGACAGAAGCATGCAATCCAGTGACCTCGAGCGAAACCATTAGAGCTGGATGATGCTGAACTGCCTTAACGAACGGAGCAGGAGCCGATTCAATGGTCGGAACGCGAGACCCATCGCTAGCAAAGCAGAGATCCAACATACGGCCGTTTTCGTTAGTAACTCTGTTAATTTGACGCAAGGTTGCCGTACTCAGGGAGTCTAGTATGATGATTGAAGGCGCCGAGAATGTAGAGCGCACAGGATCCGGGTACAAAAAGCTACCATGGTTGGAGCACCACTTCAAACCGGGCATATTGAAGTCACCAATGACGAGAATATCGTCTTCGGGGGCGCAGAGAGAACTCGCTTTGGATATGCAGCGAGAAAGAGACTCCGCCAGCGCGACATCTCGTGTGCGATCAGGGGGCAGGTACAGCACGCATACGTAGAGTTTTCGGTTGCCAAGATCGATAGAGCCTCGAACGCTGGAAGGGGAGGAACCATCAGGCGGAGGAAAACGGTTAGGAGGGCCATACTTGCCTGAGCTCACAGGCTGGAGAACCCCTATGCCACAGACGAACTCAGGGCCAGGACAACTGATGACGTTGACGGGAAACAGCGCGACTGAGTTGAAGGGAATAGGGGTCTCCGTTGAACCTGATACGTTGCGTCCCGGTGATGAAAGCCCTATGTTTGTTGAGTTAGCAAGCGTAGCGTGTTGATAGGCTTCAATGGTTGAAGCATAGCTACCCAAGGACCGTTGTAGGGATCTGACAATTGGTAGAAATTCATCACGCGAGAGATTGGTTCTTGATTTCGAGAGGTACTTGCCTGTAGAGGCGATCTGGGGAGCCTCGTCACCACAGACGAGCTCAGGGCCGGGACGACTGAAGATGCTGGCTGGAAACGGCGCGACTGAGTCGAAGGGCTCAGAGGTTCCCAAAAGGCCAAGCTCGGTACGTCCCGGTGATGTGACCCAAGCAAATTCGTAGCAAATTGACCGTCGGTATGAAATTTGCCGTTGAAAACCGGTCGGAAAACCTCGTCACCGCAGTCGAACTCAGGGCCGGGACGACTGAAGACGTTGGCAGGAATCAGCGCGACTGAGTCGAAGGGCTTAGCGGTCTCCAAAATGCTAAAACCGTTGCGCCCCGATGAAGAAGCAATTGACGACGAAAATGATTGGCTAGTAGATCCGATAACATTGTAGCAAGCACATGAGGCTGAGGTCTCGAGGGACTCGTTGTCGAAAAACGATTGACTTTCGATGTCAGCAATCATTGGTGTGGTACAACCAGTGGTGTAGAACTCCTGGAAGTTAAAGATGAAGTGAGCGAGGTCGCTGGAGGAAACGGGACAACAGGTGTCGACGGGTTTTTTGATCCAATATCCTCAAACTCTCTAAACAGAATACCAGCGGGCCAAGTTCTAGGGGAAAGAGCGGCGTCTTTGAGCTTGGGATCCACTCCAACCTTGAATGAAATGGACCTGAGCGAGTTCACGTCGACATCCTTCCGTACCAATAGGTGAACCTCGGCAGATTCGCACTGGAGACATTCCGTGACGAGTTCTTCGATGTCCTTAGTTGTGACGGTATTTTGCAACCTTGCGAGATAGACCCAAAATTTTTTCTCCCTCGGTGCAACAGAGGCTATCGATTTGACGGTTGCTTTCTTAGTACCCACACAGGAGGTTTGAGTAGGTGGTTCGATCCGCCGTCCTTGTTTGTAGGGGTGCCAAGGCTGGGCCAACGGGCAGTCATGCGAGGGGATGGATTCAAATTGGAACGGTCGTTAATGATTTTGTCCAATTTTCGGTGAGTCACTGCTAATTCCGACTTCACTTCCGCAGCTAAGCTCGCTTGGTTTTTCTTAAAATCCCGGATCAGAGATTCGTAACAAGCCATTGTTCGACGAAACGCTGAATTCTTTAAAAGATTACAGCACGCATCACAGACCCAAAGCAGATTTTTGTTGTCTGCCCTGGATTTTAGGTGTGATGTAAGAAGTCCAGCGCACTTGAAGTGATACGCCAGAGTACAAAAGCCTTGACAAGTGATGCTGTCGGAATCGCTTGTAGGCTTGGCGCATTTGTCACAGGCCATAACGATGGAAGACATTTGAGCCTGTCTTGTATCCAAAATTTTGCTACTGGAACCGTGCACGAAAAACGCGAAAGTTTCTTTCCACAGTTCACTGTCTGTTTTTGGCGTATCTGTGCCTTATTGAAAGCGGATCAAAACAAACAGTGGAAAAGAATGCAGCGCAAAAACTTTCGGCGAGAAAATCCGTCACGGGGGCACCAATCGAGCAAGACTCCACTACACACGGCGGCACCGGTTGGAAACGGAATCACAGGACACAAAAGGGACGATTAAAACGGTGATAAACACGACGGAAAACGAATTAAAAATAGTGCGCAGTAAGTACACAATAACAAAACAATGGGCAACAACGGTGAATAACAGAATTGAATATCAAATAAATACTTTTTTGTACCATGTTGAATGTCATCTCAATGTTAACTAGCGCTGTGGTCTCAATCATTAAAAATTGTAATTCGACAAAATGTTTCCGTGATAAATCATCCTTCGGTATGAAAATCCAAAAAAATCTCATAAGTTTTAAAAGCGGAAGATACTGTCAATTAAAAAAAATTTCCGTGAAGTATAGCTTTCAACACCAAAATGTTCACAACCGACAATTTTTAAGCTTAAATGGCAGCAACATATCCTTAATTTGTGCATCAACTCGTACGAGTACGAGTTTTAGTGATAAAAGTTTAATTTTCTAAATTCATTCATGTTGTAATTTTAGTTATTTTTATCATTTTTAGTCATTTTTATCATTGTTGTCAATTTTGTTAATTTTGTCAATTTTGTCAATTTTGTCAATTTTGTCAATTTTGTCATTTTTGTCATTTTTGTCAATTTGGTCAATTTTTTCAATTTTGTCAATTTTGTCATTTTTGTCATTTTTGTCAATTTTGTCAATTTTGTCAATTTTGTCAATTTTGTCAATTTTGTCAATTTTGTCAATTTTGTCAATTTTGTCAATTTTGTCAATTTTGTCAATTTTTTCAATTTTGTCAATTTTGTCAATTTTGTAAATTTTGTCAATTTTGTCAATTTTGTCAATTTTGTCAATTTTGTCAATTTTGTCAATTTTGTCAATTTTGTCAATTTTGTCAATTTTGTCAATTTTGTCAATTTTGTCAATTTTGTCAATTTTGTCAATTTTGTCAATTTTGTCAATTTTGTCAATTTTGTCAATTTTGTCAATTTTGTCAATTTTGTCAATTTTGTCAATTTTGTCAATTTTGTCAATTTTGTCAATTTTGTCAATTTTGTCAATTTTGTCAATTTTGTCAATTTTGTCAATTTTGTCAATTTTGTCAATTTTGTCAATTTTGTCAATTTTGTCAATTTTGTCAATTTTGTCAATTTTGTCAATTTTGTCAATTTTGTCAATTTTGTCAATTTTGTCAATTTTGTCAATTTTGTCAATTTTGTCAATTTTGTCAATTTTGTCAATTTTGTCAATTTTGTCAATTTTGTCAATTTTGTTATTTCTGTTATTTCTGTCATTTTTGTCATTGTTGTCATTTTTGTCATTTTTGTAATTTTTGTAATTTTTGTAATTTTTGTCATTTTTGTAATTTTTGTAATTTTTGTCATTTTTGTCATTTTTGTCATTTTTGTCATTTTTGTCATTTTTGTCATTTTTGTCATTTTTGTCATTTTTGTTATTTTTGTCATTTTTGTCATTTTTGTCATTTTTGTCATTTTTGTCATTTTTGTCATTTTTGTCATTTTTGTCATTTTTGTCATTTTTGTCATTTTTGTCATTTTTGTCATTTTTGTCATTTTTGTCATTTTTGTCATTTTTGTCATTTTTGTCATTTTTGTCATTTTTGTCATTTTTGTCATTTTTGTCATTTTTGTCATTTTTGTCATTTTTGTCATTTTTGTCATTTTTGTCATTTTTGTCATTTTTGGCATTTTTGTCATTTTTGTCATTTTTGTCATTTTTGTCATTTTTGTCATTTTTGTCATTTTTGTCATTTTTGTCATTTTTGTCATTTTTGTCATTTTTGTCATTTTTGTCATTTTTGTCATTTTTGTTATTTTTGTCATTTTTGTCATTTTTGTCATTTTTGTCATTTGTGTCATTTTTGCAATTTTTGTCATTTTTGCCATTTTTGTCATTTTTGCTATTTTTTCTCATTTTTATCATCCTTTTTTAAAAAAAAATATCATCCAATTTCTAATTAATTTGATCATTTTGATTTTTTTTTGTCATTTAAGTAGCTTTTGATTTATTTGAACATACAATTATCTTCTACAATGTTCACTTTTTAAACCAGTTTGCGTAATCCATTCAGAATATGTGCAGTGTAGTTTATTCTAACAAAATATAATTCAAAGCAGCACATGTGATTTTTTCCAAGAGCTCCATCAACATTTTCGCGAAGAGCATACCAATAAGCTTAAATGAGTTTCTTCGGGGGCCAGTGGAAAAAAGATTTCCAGCCAGCCAAAATATTGGGAATGAAAAACTCCATCCTCCGTTGGCGTTTTTTTGTTGCTAGCTTAGACTGCCATTTTCTGAAGATCCAATACGATAAGTGATAAAAAGCCGGAAAACGTGAGAATCATTGCCATGCAAAAATTTAGATTGGCTGATGCCCGAAAAAAAGCAGTTGATTTACGATAAACTTGGTATCGAAGAAATAATTTACGTGATAAATAAGTTAACGTTATTTTAATAAAAAAAAAGACATCTGTAATGGATTTTTATAAAATAAATTAAAACCGTCATGCAGTTTTTTTTTTATGAAATAAGGGCGAATTAATTTATTCAAGTGTTCCGTGCCGTGCCGAGCCAAAGTTCGAACTTAACCACCAAGATTTTGGACTGTTGGAGGTTGTTCGATTTCCTCCACTCAGTGCAACTTGCTTGAGGCAAACTGCCTGAATGAAAGCTTTCGGGAAGGACAAGGACCGGGCCAAAATTCGGCGGATGCGGCTAATCTCCGATTTTGAAGTCAGATTAGCTCAATTTGTATGCCAGTTCGTTCGGTTTGTCGTCTCCGTTGCTCGCTCACTTGGAAGCCGATTCCGGTCGAATGATGACTTAATCTTTGAAAGGCGCAGAAACAAAATGAAGCCTCTGCTGGTTTTTCTCTTAACGAGAGATAACGACATTTGGGTGGCATTTTTTCCTTGATTTCGTGATTCAATATTGGAATATTGTGCTTTGATAGTAAGGGAATGAGAGTGATATATGGCACATGATTCAATATTTTCGTGGGTGCAGTTTCTTTACTTCAAGTTGTTTGTTTCGAAAATAAACTCTTAATTTTGGAGAACGGAAGAAGAAAGTCATCATAGAAAAAAATATAGATCTTGAGAAAGTGGAAAGAATGCAATCCGTGAATAGATTTGAATTTGGTTTTTACCCACTTATTAGTTTTTTAGCAGATATAAGCTGAGAAGAAATCAGCGTAGCGGCACAGCTCTATTGGACTCATAAATGTTGTATCTAAATAATCAAAAGAAAATATTTTGAATTTGTTTTTCAGCCAGAATCCCATTTCACATACGAATCTTTTTAACAGGATCCCAAAAAATCCTCGAACCATTTTTGCAGCACTAATTTCATATCCTGTCCAATCGATGTGAATTCAGTTTTTCTTTCGTTTTGTGACAGGATGAATGTCTTTTCTCCTCGTTTTGGGTTAACCAAAGAGCCACTTATCGCATTCTTCCGGAGAAAAGAAAATCTTCAAATCATTTCCCAAGTCGGTGTTCTTCGTCGATTCCTACTTTTCCGGGAAAGGTCAGTAATTTAGTTTTCCGGTGGTCAATCTTTTGAACGGAAATTCTAGAGTGGATGGCCAAATTTGTCAAAAAAAACTGCTGATTGACAGTTTTGTCCCCCAGGCAAACATTTACTCAAGGGGATGATTGGATTATGACATATTAAGGTAAATATTGACGTAATTTAGTTATAAACATTTTTCCAAGCTGTGAAAACTGATTTGAAGTTTTCTTTTTTCAGATGGAGTGAACACCAACTTTGCCGTCTTGGTTCGAAACACGGCTCTCGTAAAAGAAAAATTCACAAACGCAAAGTTATCGTACCAAATGACCTGGGAAAACAGATACGCTGCCTCACTAATTACGGTCATTTGCACAAACTGCTGATCGTTTTCGAAGTTAAATTGCCCAGTATATTAATTTCACCCGATGATTTGCATATTTCCATTGTTTTTATTTACCAGGGGTTTACCTACATTTTCCGCATTTTTCCAAAGGTGAGCTTTTCCGGTTCATCGAGCAGGTATAAGGGCAGCAGCAGCCCCATTAAGGTGGACCTAAGGCTCCGTAACAAAGCCAGGAAAAAAACATTTGCTACAATGAGACTTTCAGCTTACCGGATCCAGTGAGGGGTGTGTAAAAAAAGCTTGTTGAAAGAAGGTCCGCCAAACCCCCTCGGTCGCCCATTATCAGGCACTTACAATAAAATACGTGCCAAAAAACATGCTGTTTCGTACCTGTGAAAAGAAGAAAAAGACAAAGGAAAAGAAATGTTAGAAACGATTAGCAAAACGGTGTTTAACGGCGTCCGTCGTTCCGGTTTGCTCCTAAAAGTGCGCTCATAAACGGATCGAAACCGCCCCATTCATTTTTGTTTCGCTTTCATGTTAATAAGCCATTTGACTCGGGCAAATGATATAGGACGGTAAAGGTGGTTTTTAATTATGGATATCCTGGTTTCGATTACAATTGTACAGTGAGTTGTGGCCCATCGAACAAATAGCTACCCGTCCCAAAAACTTGATCGAGCTGATAAAGTGGAATAAATTGAGTTTTACATTGTATAACATGTAAACAGTTAGTTGTTCAGATATTCAATTGAGATTCTAAAGGGTGTTCGAATAAAAAAGTGGTCAAACTAAACTTTATTAAAGAAAATCAAAGTATCTTTTTTTTTATTCAATACACTGAGGTTTTTTTACGCGGTATTTCGTCCCGTGTAAAAAAAACTCGCGTAAAAAAACCGCGTAAAAAAAACCGCGTAAAAAAACCGCGTAAAAAAAACCGCGTTAATTCGAAAATCCGCGTAAAAAAAAACCGCGTTAATTCGAAAATCCGCGTAAAAAAAACCGCGTTAATTCGAAAATCCGCGTAAAAAAAACCTCGTTTATTCGAAAATCCACGTAAAACGTCTCAGGTCTCATTTTTTTTTATTTTTTTTTTATTTTATTTTTTTTTTTTTGTGATGGTCCCACAGGCCCATTTGGGTCCTTCCTCCACCCCATACGCATCTTTAGAAGTGGGAGGGACAGTTTATCCTTAGGATAATTCATATTGTTTACTTTATTTTATCAATTTCTGTACGACTTATTCGTCTTACTCCCGCGTATGTCCATCACCGTACAATTTCTATCTGATGCTTCGTCAGATCTTCATCACTATTGTATTATCCTTTTTAGGATTAGTCCTTTTCTCAAATTATCTGTTTCACGTAATTTATTGCCAGGTTCTTAAAAGTGTTTAAGTTTGGGCTGTCTTTGATGCTTCTTGGTAGGTTGTTATACATTTTCAGTACGTTATAGAACACAGAACGTTTTGTCATCTCTTTTTTCGAGTTTGGTAATCTAAAATCATGTGCTCTTCTTGTACTGTATCCGTGTACATCAATTCCGTACTGCAGACCGTCTGTTAGATAAGCTGGAAGCAATCCTCTAATCATTTTGTAGATAAAAATCAAACTGTTATACGCAATCCTCTGCTTAACTGACAACCATTGCAGCATATCAAGCATTAAAGCACTAGGAGTGTATCTGTTGCATCGTATAACTACTCGCATTATTTTGTTTTGTATTCTTTGCAGCCGCTTTGTGTTTCTGATGCATGAAGCAATATCGTAGCACAATAATCAAAGTGTGGCATAATAACAGATTTCACGTAAGTTATTTTTGACCAAAAAGTCATATATCTATTTATTCGACAAAGTACACCATATTTGATGGCAATTTTCTTTATATGTAGTCGATGTGAGCTATGAAATTTAGTTTTTCGTCGACTTGTACTCCTAAGTATTTAACCTGACGTACTTTTTCGACGACACAACCATCAATTAACAACTCTGGACAAACTCCAATCTGTCGATTTCCAATAATCATCCAGCTGGTTTTATTTAAATTAAGGCACAGTTTTCTATGCTTTAAAAACTCTGCAATGTTTCTCAAATCTGAATTTGCCTTTGACACCATATCTCAGGTCTCATGTTCCATGTCTCAGGTCTCATGTCTCATATCTCAGGTCTCATGTCTCATGTCTCAGGTCTCATGTCTCATGTCTCATGTTTCATGTCTCAGGTCTCATGTCTCATGTCTCATGTCTCAGGTCTCATGTCTCATGTCTCATGTCTCATGTCTCATGTCTCATGTCTCATGTCTCATGTCTCAGGTCTCATGTCTCAGTTCTCATGTCTTAGGTCTTATGGCTCATGTCTCATGTCTCATGTCTCAGGTCTCAAGTCTCAGATCTCATGTCTCATGTCTCAGGTCTCATGTCTCAAGTCTCAGGTCTCATGTCTCAGGTCTCATGTCTCAGGTCTCATGTCTCATGTCTCATGTCTCATGTTTCAGGTCTCATGTCTCATGTCTCATGTCTCATGTCTCATGTCTCATGTCTCATGTCTCATGTCGCATGTCTCATGTCTCAGGTCTCATGTCTCATGTCTCATGTCTCAGGTCTCATGTCTCAGGTCTCATATCTCAGGTCTCATGTCTTAGGTCTTATGTCTCATGTCTCATGTCTCATGTCTCATGTCTCATGTCTCATGTCTCATGTCTCATGTCTCATGTCTCATGTCTCATGTCTCATGTCTCATGTCTAAAGTCTCATGTCTCATGTCTCGTGTCTCAGATCTCGAGTCTCATATTTCAGGTTTAAAATCTCAGGTCTCATGCCTCAGGTCTCAGGTCTCAAGTCTCAGGTCTCAGATCTCAGATCTCATGTATCACGTTCTTAGTCTCAGAGCTAAGATTTTCCCAACTACAAAAAGATTCTAAGTGTTTTCCTTTGAAAAGGTCTTTTAATATTTTCTCTGAAAAACCGCGTTAATTCGAAAATCCGCGTAAAAAAAACCGCGTAAAAAAAACCGTGTAAAAAAAAACCGCGTAAAAAAAAACCTCAGTGTATTAATAAAAGACTGAAAAAAAAACTCAGTTAAGATTCCGGTTGATTTAGTCCAAATTGGCGAGCCTTTCGTTTGTCGTTTGCCATCAGATTTGGCACAGTCACTTTATCCACTTTCTTCGTCGCCGAACGCCAGTTTGTTTTAAACTGCTTCTCGCTGCTAATATTTTTTGGTTTTTTTAAGGTTCTGCTCAACTGGCGTCCACTCCATAATATGCCTTTTTTCAATAATGCAGGATGCCAAATCCGGCCAAATCAGCACAGAAAAGCCATGTTTCTTCAAGAAAGGCAGCAAACGTTTTTAAGACACTCGTTCACGTAAATTTCCTGGTTGACGGCCACGGTTGCAACGAAATTGTCGCTTTTCAAGCCACAGGTACAGATAGCTGTACGAGATATTTCTTGACAAACTTTGATAGTTTAATATGCTTGTAAATGTCTGCCACCTTTCTCCTTCCGGTTGAAGGTGAGTAAATTTGCTATCGATCATCTGGACATAACTTTCGTGTAAAATTATCACGCGAGCAAACTGAGCTATCAATGCCAAAATAGTAGCATTAAAAAGTGTTCGGATCAAAAAGTTGTCAACTTAAATTCGCTGTTTTTTTTCTAATCGTTCGTATAAAAAAAACTGAACATTCCTCATTTTGTAGGTGTGTGTGTAGAATGATGCTTCTATTTGGCTTTCGACATTAGGTGTTTAGTTTCCAAGCAACAGGAGCTACAAATCAGAACTTTGTACATGCGTCGTGAAAATCCAAACTACAAGCACACAGAAATAGCAAAATCGTTGAATGTGTAGAAATCAACCGTTGCCAAAGTAATAGAAGTGTTCGGGGAAGATATTTCGACAACTAGGAAGCCGGGATCTGGGGGAAATCGAAATCCGGGAGTCGCAGTGACGAACAGAAGAAGGGGTAGCACTTTCCGTCAGTAAGTGGGAAATACTGTCTACAACCCTGCATGAAGCTTAAAGACGGTCCAGACTATTGGCTTATACGAAGGAAGTGACTGTTAATCGCAATGAAAAGCAAAACCTTACGGCAAAAACAAGCTCTCGGAAGCTGTATACAACATTGTTGACAAAGCTTGATTGCGTGGTGATGGACGACGAAACCCACACCAAGGCAAACTTCAGACAGCTTCTTGGGCGAGAGTTTTATACAGCAACCGGATGGGAAAAGGTGACAGACATTTTCAAGCATATTAAAATATCAAAGTTTGCCAAGAAAAATCGCGTTTGAGAAGCTATCTGTACCTGAGGCTTGTAAAGCGACATTTTCTTTGCAGACATGATCGTCAACTATAAAATATACGTTAAAGAGTGTGTTCCAAAAGCTTTTGCTGCTTTTCCTGAAGAAACATGACTAGTCTGTGCTGTTTTGGAAGGGTTTGGCATCCTGCCATTATGGAAAAAAGGCCATGGAGTGGTATGCCGCTAATAACATTCAGGTTGTGCCCAAGGATAAGAACCCTTCTCACGCACTAGAACTTCTCCCAGTCGAAAAATATTGGACGATAGTTAAGCAAAACCGTAAGAAGGCCGAAAAAACTGTAAGTAGCGAGGAGCAGTTTAAAGCAAACTGGCGTTCTGCGCTGAAGAAAGTGAATAAGGTGACTGTACAAAATCTTATGGCAGGCGTCAAATGAAAGTCTCGCAAATTTGGACTAGGTCAACCGGAATCTTAACTAAGTATTGTTTCCTTCTTTTATACAGATAGTACTTCAAAAATAATGATATTTTGATTTTTTAAATATACAAATAATCGATTTACACGCAATTTAGTGTGACCACTTTTTTATCCGAACACCCTGTCGCATCCAATACTTTTCCAGCCTCCACGTTTCTTCTAAAACTGAAGATGTTCGTGTCAAGCAACTTTTTCGTCGTTGAACTAGAGTGAGAGCCACTGTTGCTCTCCGTTTTCTTGCAATGCACACGACGACTGTTGAGTTTGTAACAAGTCGCTGCTTTCACTCAATCGGAACGATTCGGCTTTGTCTAACCATACGATGTGTGTGAACGGTTTCGCAAATGAAAGTTCGTAAATTTTCGATTCCCTCTTTCTCATACCCCATTGGCAGTCGTTACTGCGACATTCAGGAAAGAAAGGAAAGCGTTACTCCATTGAAACTATTTCCCATTTATTTCCTACTATAATTTTATGATTCGTTCGTCTTATACTCTACAAATTCATATTTGGTGTTGAAATTTTCCCGGTGACAAACTAATACCAAAGTAGTCTTAAGAGGAAATTGAAGTTGAAAAGTGTTGCATGATGCCCTAGTCGACGGTAATGCATTATTACAAAATGAAAGCACGATCAGGTGATGATTTTCCAATTACAGGTAAATCAGGCTGTAACAGTATTCTGCCCAAGTAACACTGATTGTTTTATAACACTCCCTAAGCCTCTTATGAAACCAAAACTTGATCTAGTAGCCTGTTATAAAACTTTGTTTGTTACTTGGGTGTACACCAAGGTTGCCGAAATCACAGAAAATACTGTAATTTCACTGAATTTTGAGCAAATTTTCATCACAGAATCTGTGTCACAGAACACAGAATATTGAAATACTCATAGATTACACAGAATTTTAGAATTTTGAATTGATTTCCAATACTATAAATTTTTTGGCCAACATAAAATTGCGATTTCTTACTGATGAGAATGGTAATGTTAATTGATTTTTCCAACTTAAATGTAATAAAGACCCAATTTACATAAATTTTCAATGAAATTAAAAGAAATTGTATCACAGAAAACCATCACAGAATATTAAGGTAAAATCACAGAAAAACAGTTTTTTTTTCTCTCAAAAACACAGAATTTTGTTCGGCAACCTTGGTGTACACCGATTATTCGAATCACCTCAGTGTATGTGAGCGGTGTCTTGGATAACCATTTTTTGTACAACTTGATCATTCTTCCTACCTTTCCCACTTACTCTTAGGCCTAGTCCACACTAGGAGACGGTTCGTCTCGAGACGGTCTTAGCAGATCTTATGCAGATCTTAAGTGTTTTCGTTCCCGTTTGATAAAAATGGTAGGTTGTGATGAAATATCACATGGTGAAGTATATTGTAACAATGTATTGCAGTACTTCCCGCCTTGGTTAATTGTCGCGTCGTTAAAAGAATCAGTGCGATGATAAGCGTGTTTGAAAGTAAGTGATAAGTAATTTTGTAAAACAAAAACGTTTAATAGGAACAAAACACAAAGAACTAAAAACCACTACCGAAAACTTAATTCAGCGTATGCTACAAGAACTACTTGACACGACTGCAACGAAACTTAAAAAAACAATCCTAAATCATTTTGGAAACTTGTCAAGGATCAACGGAGAGAATCGGATTACCAACTCGCAAGTTCTTGGACGATGAGAGCAAATTCGGATGCAGACATATTCCTAGTGTTTTCACTAATGGATCTATTTCTGCCGATCAAATAACTAACGCTGCACGAAACGTCCCTTCCTTGAACTAGTACTAACTTATTGACATTTACATCTTTCATGCAAGACAACTTTACAACGGGTATCCAAACTGATGCAATCTATACAGACCTGTCCGCTCCCTTTGACAAGGTTAATCATGAAATTGATATTGCAAAACTCGGACGTAGTTATCTTACCAGAAGAAAGATAACCGTTTAATCTGCAGATTCGTTATCCAGACAGTTCCCTGCTATATCCGGGGTTCCGGAAGCCACTTAGGACCGACTGTTTTTCTCATTTATTTTAATGACGCTCTCCTATTGCTTGACGGACATAAACTCGCCTACGCTGATGATTTGAAATTGTTTAATGCAATCGAAGGTCCTGAAGACACTGTTTCTCTGCAAAGTCAATTCAACCTTTTCGCTACCTGGTGCAACAACAACTGCCTGTCATTTAACCGTAATTTTAAATGTTCCGTCATAACATTTTCACGCAAACCGCACCCCATCCTCGCCAATTATTTCCTTTCGGACCATTTAATCGCTCGTGTGTATCACATAAAGGATTCAGGTGTGGTTCTTGATCAGAAATTTGACTTCAAGACACATACTATTTAGCTAAATAGTTGATAAAACTTCCCGATGTTTGGGCTTTATATTCCGCATGACGAAGGATTTTAGAGATGTGTACTATCTGAAAAGCCTCTACTTTAGCTAAACCGGAATTTACAGCTTTACACTCCTTTTCGTCAGAACAACTATTGCGCTAATAGTGCACTGATGGGCGTTATCAGGACGTTGAATCGTATTTCTGAACACTTTGATTTAGATGCATCGAGGGATTTATTCAGAAGAAATGAACAGTGTAGTTTTTATTTATATTTAATTACAATAGACTTGTTTTGTATACAATTAATCATTGAGGTCAACATGTGATCCGTTGATATGTTATCAAATAAACAAAAAAATCTGAAACACTACATAATATCCATTGTTGTATTAGAACTTCACACGAAGGTTTTTCTGTAGGATCTACAGTTCCGTCATCTCGGCCAGTCGGTTCCGAATCCAACCTCTTGAACCGAGTCTGGCCAGTAGGAGTTAACAACGTTTGAGCCGAGTGATCGGCAGCGTGGCCAAGGTCATCGAGGCAGCTTGCATGTCGGAAGGAGGTACCAATCACCACCTCCGAGTCAGGACCCCGATCGGTTGTGGTCGAAGACGCAAACCATCCGTTCCCGAGACTTCTGGGTCGGCATTGCATGCTGTCATACGACTAGGGATGAATCATCCCAGAGGATGAAAATCCCGTATAAAAAAAAAAAAAAAAAAAAACTGTCATACGACCGTAGGGGCACCAGTCTCTGCCCTAAGCCAGAGGACACGGCTACCGTGGATTCCTCATCGGGTTTTATTATTATTATATGAAACATATCATTATTATATGAAACATATACAGTTTAGCTCGACCAAACATTTAAAATATGGTTTCCAAACCCAGGGTAAATAGTCTCAGGTTATAATTACGATTTTTATGTTATACTCTGTTATGTTTTGATTGAAAGCTACCGAATGTAAAACTTAAATAATATTTGTTGAGAATTTTGATAAGTGAGCGGAGCTCATTTGTGCAAAGTAAGTTTTGGGTTTTGCCTAGGAGCATTTATCCCTTCCCTCCACTTTACCCGACCTGGGTAATTTTAACTAGCTAGGCATCCAACAAGCCGTCTCACATCGGCGGATGATCTCCGTCGTTGCCGAACAAGTCAGGTGGTCATTAGCAGTGCAGGTTTGCAGGACATTTCGGATAATAACTTACTCTATAGCGACTTTTAAAAATTCTTTACCGTTTCGAAGATTTCCGCTCTGTTTGACCACGGAATTTAACGAAATTTTGTGATAAAGTTTTGCATGAATTGACAAACAAATAATTTTACGAGCGATCTTCTTTCGTTGCACCATATCATACTATTTTTCTGGAACAGGGTTTTTCTTCTGACGCACGCAACAAAAACGGTTGCGCTGGGTTTTCATCAATAAGGCCGGAACAGATATCCAATTATTCTTTTGTACACCTCCCCCTCCCCCTCCCCCTGTTCTTTTCGATTTTCTAAAAATCTCGAAGGAGGGGGAGAGAAAAAAGCTTATAGTTTTCATTGAATGGCCAAAAATCGACTTTCTGGAACTTATCCGGTTTTCCGAAAAACGACCAAGTCCCAGAAATTCGATTTTTGACCAACGATTTTTTTATCGAGATAACACCAGATTACGGCGTTTTATGTATTTTAAGCCATTTTGCTTCAAAATTATAATTAAAATTTCGATTTCTTCCGATCTCCTTTGGTTCTCCTTTAAGTTATTTTTGAGGCTCAACTTTGAACGATTTGAGGCACCCCTAAATCAAGTCGAATTTTACACAGGTCAGTTTCTATGGCCAATCTAAAACATGGATGTGATCGGTTTTCAAAATTCGAGCATGAAAGTTTCAGCTGAGCTGTGAATGCTGATGTATCGAAAATTAGTTTTAAGATGAAATTGTTTTCTTAAATGTTAGTTCTTAACGTTTGATAAGGAGGAATCTAGTAGTGCTCAAATTAATTATATCTAAGGGTCTTTAAACACCAAAAAATGATGTATGAAAACAATAAGCTTTATCACGATTGAAGGATTTGAAAAGCGGCTTGCAGGATGCATGAAACTGAAATGCGAAAATTCCCAATAAAAACTGAGCAAAGAGGACCTTTCAAATGTACCATGACAAAAGCGTTTAAATTGTGGAACCGAAAACTAAACCCAGCAATACATACTTCAGTGGCTTGAAAACTAGGTACAATTTTATCTGGTAAATCTGTTTGTCAACTAAAATAAGCCATATGTGAATCGCATAGAATGGTGTCTCACCCGCTTGGGGCTCAAATATCGACGTGAGCGGTTTGCCCAATGTTGACCCCATTATCCGAAAATGCCAGTAGCTCCCCAACCAAACTGGATGACTGAAATTGTGTCCCTTTTCAGATGCCGGTGTTGCGATATTCAGGATTTTTTTTTCTTAATATTCCTTGTATGACTCGGTGGTTTCCCCAACGGGATGCCTTCGAGATGAATTTTGCAGCAGTGTCGGGGACGTTTTGATTTGCGAGTGAAAAAGTGAAATGGGTCTAGCGATAGAAGTTGTGTTTCGTGGCTTTCTCGGTTTGTTCGGTAAAATTACAAATTCTGGCTGCAAATGGGTCATGGTAACAGCTTTGAAACATAGGTGAGTAGCCAGCAGTCACTTTTAGAGAAGATATTGCTGAAATCTTGATGAAAAAAATGATCCTTTTTCCCAACCAGTTAATCAAACGAATTGAAGATCTGGCTGATTTCATACAGAAAATATCTTTATGATATTCATTTTATTTTTCTGCCTGTCATTGTTGTTGATACTTTTCAATTACAAAACAAAATTTTGATTTGCTTTAGATTTGTTTTGAACAACACTAAGTCATGTTTAATAATTCATTTTCATCATTTCCAACAAAAAATTGGAAATGACACAAGGAATATTGAAAACTCACTTTTTAGCGAACGAAATACAGTAATCTTGAATTTCTTATCTCAATTCTTGGTCACTAAAATGATGCAAAAATAATAGAAATTCAATAGATATTGGACATCAATTCATAGGTAATTGAATGTTAATTTCATCACCATTTAGTGTGTCATCAACGATAACCAATATGAATGGATTCAAAACCAGAGGCTCAACGCAAACCGATAAACTTTGCAGAAGTGACAAGTGCTCCAACGAGATATAATAAGTCATCAAGTTTAATTTGGGTCATTATTGTGCAATCAAAATTAATGGGGCTCCCCATTTGCATACCGCAAATCATAAACCCTGGACTCGACTCACTCGGGCGGAAAGTCAGACAGAAGTCTGGTGGTGCATCCTTTGCAGTGAATGGTGGGTCTGTACACGATGCTACTGCTAGCATTTCTGTCTGTTGGTTAGGTTCTGGCAAATGAATAAACAAATCATAACATTTCCTAGAGCTGATGAGTTGTGATGACTGCAAACAACTTGTTAAATGAGCTGAAACTTCTCCAATTGCACCCACAGTTTGTTTTTGAATGCGGGGAATGTTTCGTAATTATATAATTGAAAGGATAAAGGATTATAAGTTTTCAGATTTAAATTTATAATTCTTTTTAAATCCCAATCTAAAACCAATCTCTACTTAGTTAAATCTGTTGTGTCACACAGTAACTATAAATTGTGCTCATCATTCTTCCGGCGTCCAAATTTAATCGGAAGCTTAACAAAGAATGCCATTTTGGTCTCTTCCTCGCTAAAGTAGGGATGATGAGCGAAAAACCCAATCTTGTTGGCCATCGCTCATCGTTGCTGCTGCTGGGGAGGATATTCATGATGCATGGCTCGTAAACCACATCGCATCGATAGAACCGAGCAGCAGCGGCAGCCCGGCATCGGAATTCATGTTTTCGTAGATTGGCCCTATTTCGCTCCCCGGAGGGATCCACGTTTCATCATAAGCTCAATCACACGAGACCTCCACTAGCGAGAGTCGGCCATCTATCCATCAGAAGAACCGAACGACATCATCCTTTTAGTCATCAAACTTTTGCTACTTTGCTGGCGACATCAAGGTGGTTCGTGCTAATGGATGGCTTTAGTTTTGGAAGAAATGGATATTGACAGAAGCTTTCAGAAAGTGAATTTCATGTTACGAAAATTGCTAATTTGCTTTTTATAATCAAATGTAGAATTTGATGATTTCGTTCTTCAACACAAGATATAAGTAAACATTTTCCTGGAATGGACAAAATCGATTGTTGTCCCCATCTATAAAGGTAAAGAGGCCAACGATCAGGTCATCTGAACTATCGTCAAATCTACCTCAACAGATGTATGGGCAAGGTATTCGAAAGGATGATCAATAATCGCATGGTTTCCGAAAAGGACGAAATCTGCAATTGTACTCTCGAAAAAATTATTTGGGATGCTTCCAACAAAAATATTCCTGGAGTAGCATTCCTGGATATCAGCAAAGCCTACGATACTACCTGGAGCAGGTTTTGCCTAGAGCAGTTGATGAGTAACAATACTGGTGGAAAAATGGTGCACCACCTTCAAGAAATGCTACGAATCAGGAATTTCCAAGTATTGATAAATGGAAATTCGTCGAGTCTCAAGCCAATAGAATCCGGTTTATATCAAGGTTCGTTGTTAAGTGTGACAATGTTTTTACTGGCTATAAATACCCTGGCTATCTAGCCTCAAACGTTTAGTGCCTGATTTACACCGGTGCAAACGGTGAGCAAACATAAGGCAAGCTTCAGACAGCATTTGACCAATTAGGATCCTGGGAAACAAAAACATCAGCTTAAAAAAGTGCAATCGTACACCACGTAAGAAAAGTCCGACAACTTAAAGCAAGTTACCGCTCAATGGGATGAGTGTGCCTCGCAAAAACCATCATAAATGCTTAGGCGTTACCCTCGATCAATACCTAAAATATCGTGTCCACGCTGAAGAAGTGGAAACAGCCTGCCAGCAAAGAGTCCTTTTCATCCGAAGCATAGCTGCTAAGACTTGGGGAGGATACAGAGACACCCTGTTAAAACTATATCGCGCAACTGTACTCGATAAACTTCTTTACGCAGATCCAATTTTATCAACAGTCCACAACGCAGGACTTCGAGCAATTGTAGGAGCTTTCAGAACAAGTCCTGTTGTTAGGCCACAAGCTGAAACCGAAATTCCCAGTTTGAAAATACTGATTAATCAGCGAACCGTGCTTTATAAGCACGTGTTAAGATGTAACAAAAACCATCTCAAAGGTGAGGAGAACGATCCAACACCCAACACCCACATCGAAAGAGGATCAAATTTGATAGCCGAGTTAGAACTACGGGGTGCTCAATAAGTTCGAATACACTTTTTAACCAAATGGTGTGGTAAAGCCGTAGTACAGGCATGTCAAACTGAAGGTTCGCGGGCCGCATGCGGCCCGCGGCCTTGGTCAATGCGGCCCGCGTAGCCCCGTCTTTAATTTTCAAGAAATTTCTCACTACACAGAAGTACGCTGGCTTTCCTGCCAAAAAATATTAAAAAGATTTGTTTTTTTGCTAAGAGAGGAAATAATATTATTTTTTGAAATGAAAGGTGAACCTGTTGAACATTTTAAAGCAGACGACTGGGTACAGGATTTGGCATTTGACGTTGATCTCACTGGCTACCTGCAAGATTTGAACTTAAAGCTTCAAGGAAAAGAAAAAAAAATGTCACAACTACTTGTGATGATGTAAAAAACTTTCAAGCGAAGTTGCGGTTATGGATCAACCAAATTTCCAAAGAAAACCTTGTGCACTTCTTTACATGTCAAGAACTGAAAAGATCAAATGAGGCTGCATCATTTGGTAAATACGTACTTCACCTAGAATCGTTACTAGATGAATTCAAAAGTCGTTTTCGTGACTTTAATTCATACGAGCAAGAATTTTCGTTGTTTGTATCTCCATTTTCGTTTGCTCCTAAAAATGCAGCTGACACATTCCACGCGCTTGTACCGCTCAAAAGTGATTTTTATCCGTTCACGTATCAGAAAATTTCAAAATTGTCAATAATTTTGATAATTCAAATCACACAAAACCAACAGAAAAAAGAGAAAAAAGTTTTTTTATACATGTTTTTTATGATTTTGAAAATCATTTTTTTTTTGTCGGAAAAAAGGGTTTATTTTGACAACTTTTACAAAATCATTAATTTAAATACATGGATGAATTTTTTGGAAATATTTTTAGTATGTTTTGAAGCCAAAAAACACGGCTTAATTTTGTAGAAAAAAGAATTTGTTTATATCCAACGTAGTTGGTTTGAAAAGCGAACAAAAACAGTCGCAAATGAATGAATTCACGTCACAAAAAAGGGAACTTTTTAATTTTACGATTAAACTATGACATTTTTTGAAATAAAAAATGAGATTTTCTTTGAAAATTATTAGACAATTCTTAAACTCTAAAATTTATAAAAATCGGTTGGAATCTAGCTGAGTTACAACAGCGCGAATGAGTGAATTCACGTCACAAAATTTGATTTTTTGTTTAATTTTATATGAAAAATATTCTCTGAAAGCTGTTTTACCCTCCAGATGGTCGGATTTTTACAAATCGAGCATAATTTAGTTAATTTTTTTTTAATTAGTTCATTATTTTCAAATGAAAATACAAAAAGATTGAAAAAAAAGTTTTTTTTTGCGGGGAATCTTTAAATGAAGACAGTTGTAATTATAACATATGAGGCCCTTGGTGCCAAAGGGGTATAAGTGCATAAAAGCTTATTTCGAGAAAAAACGCTTTTAAGTAGTTGTGTTTGCCCGAGCAGACTTTTATGGCAAAATAATACCTAATTTTGCTATCATGCCTTGAAAGTAAAATGAGGCATCATTTTGCCCGAATAAAGGTGGTACAATGCCAAAATTTGGGTCTCACTTTTCATATACCGATACCACAATTATACCATCTGTAGGTTTCACTGAAACCTTAACGATACCTCATTTAACCACCGTGTCAAAACACCTTTTGAGAGCATAATGAGACCACTTTTAGGTATAATAAGCTGCCAAAATTTGGCATCGTTTTGCTATCGATATTTCTTAAAGAAAGGATGGCTAAACGAGGTATCAAAACACTTTCAGTGAAACCAAAATTTGGAAGAACTATGCTATCCGTGTATAGAAAATGAGCGCCAAATATTGACACTGTTTCACCCTTATTCGGGAAAAATACACCGAATTTTTCTAAAAGGCATGATAGCAAAAGAACTACAGAACTGGTAAACCGTCGAACGGTTTACTTCAACAAAATCCAAAGAATGGTGTATTGCATACACTCAGGCGTTGCAATGAGCGGTATATATGAATATCGTTTCAAAACATCGCCAGAAATAAACATCGCAATGTGTCATGGGTTGTATAAAATAAGACGATTTTCACACCTTCTCTGGTGAAAATTATCATAATAGGTATAATCATACAAACTAACTTAATTCACTGATAAAGGACTTCGTAAATATAATAAATACGAATCTTACCGGTTTTGTTGAAATTTCCATAAAGCCTTCCTCCAGTGATTCCACTTCTTTTGTTGATTGCCTGATCCTTCAGTTGTTGGTCATCATTGAACCATAGATACATTGACAATTTCCATTTTGAGATCCTAAAACAAAACTTTTAATTTTAATTTTTAATCTTATTTTTTTATAAGTACATAACGTAACCTCGCAATTGCATATGCAAGATATTCATAATCATAATACTATGATAAATAGCCCGCATTGTAACACCTAAATGTAGTCAATTGATATGCTATCTGTAGGGGCCGTTAACATACCACATTGACAACTTAGGGGGGGGGGGGGGGGGGGGGGGGTATATATGGAAATGACCACGCTTGTCCGCGGTAAGGGAGGTAATGGTGAGTCATGTCCACGTGGACATACTTACTTCCCAAATATTTCATAAAAGTGAATAAATAATAAATCCAAATCTTAAAATTGCAAAGCTTTTCAGTTTAACTTTAATCTATTAGTAGCAACTCGAAAGAAAGTGATAAATATGGTAATTTAGAAATTAAAAATTTCAAATTTATCTTATTTCAGGAAAAGCTTATCCGTTTTTTCCAGAATCAGCCATTTTAATAATAAAAAGTTAAAAAGTAGTGTTTTCTAACTATCAAATTAGATTTAGAAAAAAAAAAACAATTTAAAATCTGTCCACGTAGACATCCTAGGAAGGAGTTAGAGGTTTGCTAAATGTCCACGCTTGTCCACAGAATGAGGGGGTCAAAAATCTCATTTTTCTATCCACGTGGTATCTGAACGGCCCCATATATGTAATATTAGAGTAAAATGTTTGCACTGTACCATCTTTACTCGGGCCAAATTAAACCAAAATCTTGCTACTAAGGCATGATAGCGAAATTTAACCAATAAAATTTGCTCTGGATTGTAGCTAATGCCTTATATGATAAATCGTACAGAACATCTGAAGTCGCTTGCAATAGATTCATTGGATAAAAAAACCTCCTGTTATTATGCAACCATAAGGCGCTACACTAGATAATATCTATATATTATATGAGACTAATATTCATTCCTTTCAAAAATCGCCTTCATTTATGCAATGTATATATATAGCACTTGCTATGAGAACTAAAGAGACTACATACAAAGAAGCGCCATTGGATCACTGACTGAACACTCGATTTCCATTTTTGGCTGCTCGAAAATTTGTGGAATTTTTATCTAATGTCATGTCAGTGGGTTCAGTGATCTGACCCCTTCCAAAATAATAAGCTTGCAACCTTGCTGTAGGGCTGCCTTTAAGACTGCTTGGTGTTTCGTTTGGAATAACACTGACAGAAAATCGAATATATTGTATGATCTTCAATTAAAAATGAAAGTAATTATTTATTTTCCTCGTCCAAATCATGGCGTAGTTTTTGTAAAGGCCTTTTAAATGTGTTTTACTTTTGAAATGTGATTAACCTAATTGCGAAATCAAATCAACCTTTTTATGGTTTTACTTTAACACAATCTGATATCGAATTAATGAATTGCGAGGTTATTACTCACAAA
This sequence comes from Uranotaenia lowii, assembly GCF_029784155.1. Taxonomy (NCBI): domain Eukaryota; kingdom Metazoa; phylum Arthropoda; class Insecta; order Diptera; family Culicidae; genus Uranotaenia; species Uranotaenia lowii. Next base: position 319,612,585 of record NC_073692.1, read on the forward strand.
AGTTTGGCTTAGGACCGGCGGAAAGCATTGAATATTTGAAAGGATTTCTTATTACGTGTAAGAAATGATGATGAGCTGCTTGAAAAAAAAAGTCTGGTACATACCGTTTTTGGCAGACTCCTTCACCTCATCCTTCATGGCGTCGGTCTTCTTGGCAGCGGCCTTCTTGCTTTTAACCTTGAGCTTGGCATCGGCCTTCTTGGCGGCCTCGCCTCGGTGGCTATTTTCATCTCCTTGGCAACTATGTTGGCCGCGATTATCGTGGCATTTTCCTTCCCCGAACCAAGCGAGCTGCGCGCATCGAGGACAGGCCGGAATCGGCGACGGATGCGTTCCTTGCAACGTTCCTTGATGGCCAGATGATGTCTCTTGCACTGCAAAATGACCGGGGTGATCAGACTATGGATCTTGGGGGCCTGGTACTTCTGCTTCTAATTATCCTTCTTCGCTAATGGGCGCTTGACAGCAAACTGATGGACATCGTCCTCCTTGGACAAGTTGTTCAGTTCTGTCCGGAAATGTCCTCTCTTGCGAACTGTGATCAGCGCCGACAGGATGCGACATGGATTTACGCTTGCGGTGTGCCCGGTAGTAATAGTGACCTTTTTTTTAGGAGCAGACTTCATCGGGACTTTACTTGTCGTTGCCGCCGGCAATCTTGAACACCTAACCGGCCCAAATGGTTAGCGATGATTCTGGCACCCATACGCTTGTGATAGAAGTCACTTGCGGAGAGTAAAAAAGCCTTCCTCTGGGAACTGATGTCGAGCTAGAAAACAAACATTTTAGGCTTAAAAACAACTGAAAATTTTTATCACTTATCGGAAACCAACCTTTATTAATTCCTGAAGTAACAGCGGTCGAAAAACAAAATCACCACAGCGAGTTGTTTTTTTTTTCAACGGGTGCGCGCGAACTGACAGCTACTTGAAATGGAACAGGGACAATGGCTATATGTCCATTGATATTTATCTTGTTGAATGTTTTCGTATATTTTGGTTAGTTTAAATTAAGTTTTCATTTTTGAACTAAATCTTCTCATGGTGAACATTAAAACAAAGCATCAAATATTAAGGCATTTGGTTGTTTGTACACGGTTAAAAAATTGATTTCATTGCTATATTGATTAGTATTTTCTGCTGCAGTTGCACTACTTTCCTAAGAGAATATTGCCATGCAAAAACATTTTCAAGATCTGTGGCCTTCAATTTTTTTTATAACACGTGTTGTATTTTAGCATGCTGTGATGCAAAAATAGCAATATTTCTATCACATACGGCTGAAATAGAAACAGTGCCGAAAAAAAAATACAACGCCCAAAGATCTTGAAATATTTTTGCATGGTAAAATTTTCAAAATGTCAAAATTTCTACCACTTTTTCTCAACACCAGTGAACTTGCTCAGAGAGTTTTAAACGTCATTTCAGTATAGTCAGTGATTGCAATGCTATAATACTACTTATGTCTCAGGTCTAAACAAAATGGGAGAGTGACTTTTGGAAAAAAAAACTAATTATGCATACTGGATTATATTTCAAAACTTTATCCAGTTTGATTTTGAACGATTTTGTGTGGAGTTTATTCGTTTCTTTAAGTTAGTTGCGACTCAACTATAAGAAATAGTAAAATACAAGAAATGAGGTTTAACTTCAGTTTTCAAAATAATGGTAAATAACTTAATGATGCTCATTTTTGCAATTAAAAGAAAATCAAAAGCTCGAATACAATCATTTTGCTCAACAATTTCCATTTAAGGGTATCCATAGTCCTATTTGCCGCTTGTAGTATTCGTGCCATAATTCAGGGCGTTTAACTAACACACTAATTTTGGGAACATTAACCTCAAAAACGACCGTGTTCATCAGCCGACTATCCGATTTTTGCACTGACATTTTTGTAGGTTAATTGTCCCGTTCTCGTCCGTACACGCCAGTGGGACGCTAGTTAATGTGCGTGAGAAATGTCAAAAACAACTCTATAGGTATACCTAATTTGAGTATCATTGACACCCCTCAATAATCTTTTGAAACGTTGGCTAAACGAGGTGGCATGGCTAAATTAAGGATTCAGTGAAACCTAGACTTGGTATAATCGAGGAATCCATATATGGAAAGAGAGACCCAAATTTTGGCATTGTGCTGCTTTTATTCGGGCAAAATGATAGTTTATTTTTACATAAAAGTCTACTCGGAAATGCACTCAAAAATGTGCTTACTTCGCCGGTAACGAACAAATTTGCTGTTTGTTTTCAGTTCGATTTAATTTTTAACACCTTAATAAATCTGATTTTTCAACACGGAAAACTGAATACCAAATCGTGCAATCATTTTGATCTCACTTTTCTGCTCTATCATAATAAATGAATCTTAATGATGCCTCATTTTGTTATCTGGGAAAAACCATATCCAAAAAGTGCTTTCATTTTGGTCTCAATGCCTTATGTAGGTATTGGTTAGGTATCATCTTTCGACATATTGATGCTTCAATGAAACCTAAATTTGCCATTGGGAAAAATGCGAGACTAAATTATGCCATCATTCTGGCATTGATAGCTTATTTTGGTAACTTTTTGCTATCGATTCAGGCATCAAAGTCTGCTCGGGTGGTCATTTTCCATATATTTTTCGGTAATTTGTATTTTTCTTTCGAATGTTAAAGTAGGTAAATAAAATTCTAAAAATCTGAAAAAATCAGCAATTAAAGTTTGAAATATGAAAAATCGTTTGGAATCATTAACTCAAAATCGACCATTTTGTCACTTATACCCCTTTGGCTCTGAGGGCCTCATATGATCCCTCAATATGTTGCTATTCAAATGCCAATCAAATTAAGGAAAAAGTTTGGTGCAGATACTGAAAATTTATTATTGTAAAAGTCGAGACAACAGAATATCGTTTTTTAAAGTGTACATAAAATTTTAAGGCTCCAAAGAATGGTTCAGTATAACCACAGGTATAACCACAGAGAACAGACATACAAGCTAGCCCATGAAACTTGTGTAAAATTTCCAACGATCGTTTAGAACCAATTTTTGTTTTTTGATAGGGCCACCAGATGTCTCCGAAAACACCAAAAAGAACTGTCAAAACCAAAATGAGAAAAAAAACAAAATTTTGGTCAATTTGAACAGGTCGTATGAACTGTTTAGCATGTTTCAAGAAAGTTATTGTAAAAGTTTTGTAACACTTTTGTTCGTTTGCATAATGAAAAAATATCTTAAAAGTTAATTGCTATTTCGTTCAAACTGTGCTTTATTTTGGACAATGGAATGCAAAAGTGATACTTAAAAGTAACGCGCTTTGAGATGTCTAGAATCAGTTCTGATGGGTAAAGCTGATCGTCAAGAATTCCTAATTGACTGAATATATCCGATTCGTCCTTTGACTTTCAAGAAGTGCAAAAACTTATTGATGAACTGTTAGTCTGACTCAGTAGTGAAAAAATAAAGAAATGATCACCGGTGCTTTTTATACGGTTTTACTTATTGACAATTTTCAATGAGTTGAACAACTTTCTTGTATTTTAAATTAAGGTAGCGTTTCGGGTTACTCTGGGAGACATCTGATGATGGATGAAGAATAGTAACCGGAATAGTCAATTTAAAAATAAAAGAAAGTTGTTTCGCTCATTGAAAAAGTGAAAAAGTAAAACCATATAAAATAATGGAAATGAAATTCTACCCAATCACAAGTAACTCTTATTGAATTTATTTAGCAATGAATTGAACCCGTCTATTTTAGACCGACATTAGTTAAATTATTAATGTCGATTATATACGATTACGCCTTTTCGAAAACTGAGCTGTTGAAAATTCAATTGCTAACTTTTGAACGGCGCAATAGATGGCACTGTTTCCAGTCAATTTTCAACGTATTTTTTGGATGTCAGCATTTGAAATTTTACACACTTTTTTGAAGATTTTTTGTTCGAGCTTGTACGTCTGTTCTCTGTGGTATAACTTTATATACGTGACGTGAATTCAGTGAACTTCCCTGATCTATTTGAACTGAGTGAATTCACGTCACAACTTTCGTTCGTTGTTGTTCAATCGAGAAGCTACGTACATCAAATTGTGGGTAATTAATTTCTTTACAACTCATTCGAAGACACCGATATTCTATTTCCACAGAGAGAACAGGAAATCAAAGATGTATGTGCTAAAGTCCGAAATGGTTAATTCTAGCGTGAATTCACGTCAAATAAGTAACTAAAATGACCAAATTATATTCATTTTGAAGGAAATTCAATTTGCGACCGTTTGCTAAATTTTTTTAAATTTTCAAGTAAATTGGTTGACTTCTAGAATGATAACTGTGCAGAAAAGTCCGGAAAAGCTATTTCACGTCACGGTGGAATGTGCTGATAATTTGCAACTAGAGTTGATAGAGCTACAGAGCGATTCTTTTTTAAAAGCGAAATACATTAGTGTGGCTGTACCAAAATTTTACAGCTATTTGCCTGAACGCTACGTTGAGTTACAGAAATTTGTTGCCAGAATTCTTGCTATGTTTGCAAGTAGCTATCTATGTGAGCAGTTTTTTTTCCATAATGAAAGCTACAAAAACTCCCCATCGTTCAAGATTATCTGATAAAAATTTATCATCAATAATGAAAGTGTCAGTGACAAATAAACTTCATCCTGATATCAGGACAATAGATATAATGCATTATAATATAAGAATATTAAAAATTAAAAGCTAACAAAAAAAAATATAACGCAAAATTTCATTCCAAGTTTACTTATAACTATATTCCATTTTATTGTACCTAATCTCCGCGAAACTAATATGTTATGTTTTCTAACTGATTTTGGCTGCGTCATAGAAAATTTTTAATGCGGCCCGCACACTTAAACGAGTTTGACATGCCTGCCGTAGTATATACATCTAACTTTTTTTTAGAGTAATTTTGTGCAAACTATTCCTGGTGACTATTCCTGGTGTCGAAGAATTAATTTTCGTTAAGTGTTCGTTTTTCATTAGCCTTTTCACACCACAAGTACTGGTACAGGCAAAAAATCCTATTTATTGATCAAAATAAATAGTTTACAGATCACCTAATCTACCTCCTTTGGTCAAATTCTCATGAACATTGATGATGTCGATAATAAACAAGTACAGAATTCCTAAACTAACTAAAATATGGTTGTTTTTGCTTGATATGTTCTGGATTTATGCTAAAAACTGATAGTAGAGCCCTTCCGTCCTTCCCATCATCCCCTGCTGAAAGGATGGTCGTGGTCTTTAATAAGCATACGTATTTTTTCAAGCCCAAAAATCCTCTTATCAAATATAGTTCCATTGGTTGAAAAGTTTTTAAGCTTTACATAAAATTTGTGTGGAGCCCCCTCCTTTCTCCCCTTCTCTAAACTGTAAAGCGTAAGGGTCTATAACAATCTTAGAAACATATCTCGTAACCAAGTACCTTTCCATGCCATATTTGTTTCCATTTATTGGATTCGTTAGCATAAAGTGAGAACTTGTGCTAACAAAATTTTATTGGGCTCACCTCCCTCCTCCTATGTACCTATTCACTGAAGGAAGATGGTGTGTCAGATAATCATAGAATCATACCTAGATGATTTTCCATGTTAAGTTTTGTCCATTTCTCGGATTTTGTAAAAAAAAAAGTTGAATATAAGCTTCTGAGCATAATCAGTATGGGGAATGGTGGAAAGTATTGGCATCAGGGTGTTGAGAGCTGCCTGCGCAAATCATTGACTTCAATTAATAAGCCCTCATCAATATCGCTCAACATCAACGTAGACGGTCTGCCAATCCATAAGAGCAGATCGAAGAGCTTTTGGCCTGCATTGATTCGTAATAATGTGCATCCAATCATATATCTATGCAAATTAATTCGCACGTCTGATTTTCGTAAAACGTATTTGCTGGCAATCGTAAAAGAATAGAAATAAGTAGGTACAATAAAATTCGGCGTGCTGGAACGTTCCTATATGTCCAATCTCTGAAGCAATTGCGGCAGTCATCGGCATTTGTCAAGATATCGTAAACGAAGGTGCGCTGTAGAAAAGTTCTTCTGTAACCGTCTGTTACAAATTTTTGTGTGGCTCCGCCACAAAATCCAGTAATCCCTGTCCTTTATGGAAAAACAAACAAAAATCGCTCAATCAAGAAAAGGTTAACCCCACCCTTACCGTCTGTCACCGCACACAGTCACTCTCCTCTCTGGGCTTTCCATGGGCGTCGGGTTTAACCAGGGCCGTCACGGGGAAGTGTTGTCACCCGGAGAGCGACACACCCGCGTTGTAATATAGTTTGTCGTTGTATGTGTGTCGGTCAAAGTGACGTTAGCTTTTTCACATTCCGAATTTGAAAAATTCCTTCTTTCTGTCTGTGACCGTTTTGGGGAACGGAAGTGCGCGTCGTGTGTAGTATGTTTTTAGTTGTTAAATTTAATGGTGTAAAGTGTTTGAAAATTCATTCCTACTATTTACAGATTAAAAGTAAAGCCTTTGCAAACAAACACGTTAAGAAAAAACAAGAAAACTGTGTTAAACTTATCGATAATAGTACGGTTAGTAAGAAAAGCTAAAATATTGCGAAACATGTTAAAACTTAACTTATTTTCAAATAGCTAAAACAAACTGTTAAAATTACACACAACATCTAGTGTGACGACACATTCTACAAGAAAAACAACATAAAAAGGTAAATTCTAAAGGTTTAAAATAAGAAACATTTTGTAACCCACGTGTATATTAGTACGACGTCATGTGTATTATAACCTCTTTGGCAGGTCCAAGAGGGCCTTTTTTGTTTTGCTCTATTCTTTTTCCGTTGGCCAAACAACACACGGCACAACAACATCCAGAATCCATACTGAAAGAACCGATCAGCTCGCTAAAACCCCAATCCACACGGTATCAACATTGGACGGCAGAAAACGAGGTTAGCAACAACACCCATAATGACCAGCCAAACAATCATTAACCACACAAGTGACGAATGCAAAACCACAAGTATGCCTTTATGTGACGTCTTTAGGGAAAATTAGTTAAAAATAAACCCAAAAATGTAACCCTATCAAATCAGTCTACTTCAGAATCAACAACTTTGCCTGTTGCATTATCCTTTTGACCCGGGTGGTGACATGAGAGGTACCCACCCGTGTACGACCCTGGTTATCGCGATTCCTTTTGGATTTCCCTCTAGTGAGTTCCTCCGGAGGAAAGTGCTGTGAAAACGACCCTGAGATCCTTCTTGTTTACCATTCCCAAAATTCCCACCCACTGAGCTAACTCCGTGTTACACTTCTTTGGCTCAAAGACGTCATTGATAGCAAGGCACACCTCTCAGAATAGGGTGGTAACCGTACGGGATCTTGCCATGGTTATCGTCGCAGGGCGTAGCGGAGGATTTTTTTCTGAATCCTTTCGAGTCTTTCGCTGTGGACAGAGTGGTAGGGTGCCCAGACCGGTACCGCATATTCCAGAACACTGCGTATCAATGAGCAGAAAACTGATGGCAGATGCAGTGGCATTCAAATCTAAACAACAAATTGCGCGAAGTGAAAAACACTGTGCTTCCATACAAAGCGGCATTATTAGGAAATCGCCGAGATGACATGATCCTAGCACGTATACGCATTGGACATACATTACGTGTGGATACAGTTGATCGTCCATTATGTCCTAGATGCAACAAAGCATTAACTGTGAAAAATATCATCGCAATGTACCCACAATTGGAAGAGGAACGGATCAATCACGGAGTGCCGGGTAATCTTAGAGAGGCATTAGCAGACGACGAAGAAAGAGCAACAAAAGTGTTAGAATATTCAAAATCAATCCAATTGTACGATAGAATTTAGCATAACTTTGTAACTTTGAATCGTCACTAACACGAATGCCAAAAAAGGTCATCATGTATGTATGTATGTATGAGAACCCACCAGTGGCTGATAGGTCTTTCGACCCGAGGCGGTACGGGAAGTCTCGATCGCACATTCAAATATTGTTCATGCTTAACTCATTAACAATAATTGCAGCACTACCAAGGGGTCCGTTACCACTGGCTTGGGACAGGTTTGACTCATCTCACTCCCTTCCAACTGTTTGAAACAAATAAAGAATCCTGAAAAGATACCTAAGTAGTCTATTCATGATTTCAAATTTGCCGAGATACTCCGGCTGGCTTGAACCCACAATCCATTGTATATCAGTCTTCCGATCGTTTAATGTCCTGTCCATTCCCCCCACTCAACCCCATAATAGAGTTAAGCTATTTTATTATATAACAAATTAATAATATTGTTTCATATATTATCTTCTTACCACCTGCAATTCCATTTCATATTAGTTATTCTCCCTGTTTTCAAAGGAACTCGAAAATTCCTCCATATACAAATTAAAAAAAAAAAAAACAAAAATCAAGCATATTATCGCAGTACATTTGTGTTTTGAAATTAAATTGAACAGCCAAAAACTGAAATATTCTTATCAGATTTACCGAGGTTTCAAAATCCATACTGATTAAAATTTGAGAAGCAACACACAGATATGGACGCAGCAAGCTTAGCATTACCAGATTTCAGTCTGGCAAAAGCATGGGAAAGAAAAAAATCTACTGAAACCGACGATCGCTAATTTTTACTTTTGTTTCCAAATTATAATTTTATGTATTCTTTTATCACTTTCATATTCAACATGATAAATTTCACAACATAATTTGCGTTTCACATAGATTCATATCAAGTTGGAATTGCAAATGGTAATAAAAAAAAGTGCAAGGAACGAGCTCACCAATTTTTAAGCAGCAAAATACGCTTCGGTCGACAAACACTCCATTCAGGTATTCTTCTCACGGTTTGAATAAAATCAATTGGGGATAAACACATTTTTCAGGAAAACCTGTGTTCTTCTTCCAATAAATATTATAAGCACTAACGTTTGTTTTACTTTTGAAATATCCTATGTATCGCACTTTCACATTACGTTCAAGAACTCGATGTTTAAATTTATGAATGATTCTTGAATAACCCCCTTTAGAACAGCAACTGTACATGTCCCGAAAAAAGTGACCAAACATAACGGGTCACGCTCACCCATTTTTTTTCTAAACCAAATAAGATGGAGATCTGATGGAACAACTCTTCCCCAGACTACCCGTAATTTATTTCACTGAACTTATACACAATCGGTTGAACTCCCGTATCACCATCAATTCCAAAGTATTTTATTGAAAGAATCTTAAAAAAAGGGTACATTTTTAATTTTAATTTAGGGAAAAATTTACAGCCGAAAAAAAACACGTCTTGACAATTCAGCAACCGCCTACTGATCCAATTCTTTATTATGTCACGAATGCCAAAAAAGGTCATCAAAATAAAAAATATACATTTTCACATCAGCAATTCAAAAAGCACAAAGCACAGCTGTTTTTTGTAATATCAAAAGATGTACAAAAGTTCAGGTGAACTTTTTTGCTGTTCAAAATGCTATTTCGAGGTCCATGGAACTTCATTCTTTATCAAGTTCTGCCAGTAATTAAAAAAAAGCTCTAAAGTACTGTTTTGGTTTCCGTTATTTCTTTTTGGGAACTTATATCAACTTTTATGAAGAAAAACAATCTACTTGTTACGTACTTCTCATTTTTTCACCATCAAGTAGCTATCAAAAGATTGCAAGTCTTTTTGTACAGCTCAATAGTTCGTAAAAATCTCCTTTGTACCCTTTTGTGAACTTAAAAGTTTTTAATTAGTTCCAACGAGCGTTCAAAAGCAACTTCGCAATATAGGGACTTTGAAGTAGATTTAGAGGCTTAAATCTACTGGTTTTGAACTTAAACACGTGTTTGCATAAATAAACACAATGTGAAGTACTCATTTAGTTCCGGAAGCACTTTTTAACAACTTGAAAGTGGAAATTAAGTAGAAATGAAGAACTTGAAAGTCATTTTAAAGAAAATCATAACATCGTGTAAAATCGTTACATACTCATGTTGTTCATATAAGGCAACAAATATGGATCTCGACTTTCAAGCGGTGAGCTCGGGTTCGAGGCTTGGTAATAACATGTTTTTTGAATGTAATGTGAGTTTAGTAGCAAATATGGTTGATTAATATGAATCAAATTAGCGGACTTGAGAAGGCAATTGAAGGAGCGAAAGAGTTTTTTTTTTGGATGTTTTATACTGCTTATAAAGTGGATTTTGAAGCTGGTTAGAAGTTGTTCGGCGATTTATGCGAACTATTTGTCAACTTTAAAGTTCGTTTAACTACTTAAAAATTGAGTTGAAAAGAAATTGTATTAGCATACCCGATTAAGCTGATCAAAGCTGATAGAGGAATGTTATCCGAACTTTTGGTTGCTTGGGTAGTTTTCTCGTTATTCAGCATCAAAGATCACGCATAATTATTTCTTCTCTCGGCTTGGTTCTCTGCCCAAATTACCACCCACCGTAGCTTCTCGGAGAACAAATAAACACGTTCTGCTGGACGTGCTGCTTGTGGTTCTAGAAATTCAGGAATGATTCTACGTTTATAATTTTCATATTTTTGTGAAAACTCACAGCGTGAATTGTTGCACCTCACTAGAATGTAGATTGAATTTGCTTTCCAATGAATATACTTTTGATTGATCCAAACAAAGGAAAAGTACTGAAAATCCGGGTGCAACCTGACGGTGGACCACAAAAACAGATGAAATTTGAATTTGTAAAAAAATCGCGCAAAGTAGTGAACTTTGAAAAATTCCATTAAATTCAATTTTTGTTGCATCAAAAATCTAAAGGCAACAAAATGTTAGAATAAAAATAAATTTTGTAGTCATATTTTTTCAAAAACTCTATCACCGCTCAAACAGTTTTAGGTAGCAATCGAATGAAAAGTAAGTTTTTCAGACCACTTTTTTGAACTTTTTGTGACCCTTTCATTAATTTTTTTTAAATTATTTCTTGGCTTCATGATGTAGACATTAACTTCAACTTTCATATGCATAAGCCAAATATTTTTTGGACGTGTAATGTACGAACTACAGCAGTTTTCCTGAGACATGTTTTTCGGATTTTTTTTCTTTCATGCTGAATAACGAGAGAACAAGTAGCTTCAGCGATATTTAATGTTCTAAACATATTATACTGACATTACAAGGTTTCTATTGATATCAGATTTATATGAAATTAATTATAATTCAAACGATTTCGATAGATTTTACTTTTGGAGCGCCAAATTGACACTATAAGTCGGAAAAGGGAGTTTTTTGTCCAGGCTTCCAGGGTTCGTCCATGAAAAAGTAAAGATGCAATATTAAAGAACTTTTGAATTCATTTAAGGTCCCCGGAGAAATTTTTTGCTTTTTGAAGCTTCTGAAAAAAGTTACAAGCCTTCAAACTTGAAATAGTGTCAAAATGACACTCTAATGCGGATGAGGGTTAATGATGAAAACTGAATACAGATAACTCTATTTATTTTCGACCGTTTAGATCACCGCTGGTTTTATCTTTTGGGGGTTCTCGTTGATGTTGTTCGGTGATGTTTAGAAGAAAAGATTAAAAAAAGATAACTCTATTCCACCACTGAAACCTGCCTTGAATATCTCACTTCAACAAAAAAAAAACACGAACGTTATTTCCTCATGGAGAAATCGGAAATTCAATGTGACCCGATTCTAAGTGATACAAGCCTTACGTTTTCTAAAAATTCTGGCAACCTTATTTATGAAGTACCCCGTAGTAGCACCACAGGTTTAAAAATGTGGTCTAGACAGTCAATTCTTACGAACGTCTTCAACAGCGTAACAGCTCAACGAGTGGGAGGTGAACCTATCACCCAGGTCGTAAATCCTTTTTACGGATTGCATTCCAAGGCACGGCGAGCCACCGCGTCCGCCAGTTTGCTACTCTGGGTCTATGGGTGCATTTGATTACTCATGATACTATGTACCCCTACACCATAAAGTCGGAGTTGGATTGCTTTATTGAGTAGACCCACTACTGACTCCACGATTGAAAATACAAAAATGAGGCTGAGAAGAAGACCGAAAAACGATTGGAATATATAGACCTCATCGACGAGGGACTGTCGAGTGGTGTGATCCTACGATTGAAGCTACAAGGATACGTCAATAACTCAATGCCTTCTTCCACTATCCTGAAGTATTTTAGTAGTGCGTTTCCCAACGATCGAAGCTGTAAGGATTAGATAAGACCTTCATCCCCGTTGAAGAGTTTTCCCACAGGCGAGGAATACCCGCGGGGTACAGTAGCTTTCGACTTCGAACGATCCTTTCGAGTTGATGTGTATAGGATTACGACTTCGACGGGAATCATTCGAGTCGTTACGTCACGTTAAGTAAACCAAAAATCCTGGTGATTAAAGTTTGGAACTCAACTCGTTATAGAAGATGTTAAGTTGCCAAGAAAAGGTTAAGGGTCTTGCAAATAGGCTTCGGGTCTCGAGTCTTCAGAGGAGAGATCCGGCCTCGAGTCATCAAGAGGAAAAGTTTGTGCGGAAACCTTGAGTCATTACGAACTCGAGTCGTCAGAGGAGAGTTCAGGCTTCAAATCGTAAGAAGAAGAAGGATCGCTGGAAGTGGTTCGTCTATGAGAATGCCGTGGAGCGTACTAGCCCGAAGACCTCCCACCATTAAAGGATAGTGTTAAACAGTTCGAGGTGTGAACTAAGGTTTGCGGCCCCAGTTGAAGTTAAGGGAGTAGAAGGTATAAGTGGAATATATCATGAGTTGTCCTATTGCACCCTTTGACCCTGAATAAATAGCAAACTGGGGAGGCGCGATGACTCGCAGTGCCTCGGAATGCTATCCTGTAACAAGAATTAACCACCAGGGTAACAAACTGGTTAAAAAGCTCTTTTTAGGACTGTCAAGCAAGACAGTGATTGTTCTGCACTGTTCTCATATCATAGTATTGACTTTGACATTTATATAACAGACTTGTACAATTCCATCTCATTGCATTTCTTTTTCCTTGTGCGATTTTTGAAAACTACGTACTTTAAATGCAAAAAACTGTACACAGTAGATATTATTCCACATCCTTAGAAAGACACCTGTGTCCTCACGCACAATTTATCTTACAATTCATTATCGTTCCGGCTCCGTAAACAAGATCCCACACCTGACTGCGAGGCTTGGTGTCTCCATTCGGTCACATTTCACTCCATAAATCCGCTCATTGAAATGATATGGAATATTTTACGACCTCTTTCTCATAATGTCATGAAATGTTGAACAGAGCCATCATCAACAGAGCAGTACTGTGCCATCAACTTATCCCAGTTGTATAATTTCATCAGCCTTTTGCCGTTGAAGTTTTGTTTGTTTGGAAACTTGGTCTTGAAAAAAAAAACGAGGAAAGTAAAAATGAAAACGATACCTCTGGTCCTTGTCCGGACAAGAAAAAGTGATCCCCTGGGAAGCGGTTTTTTTTTCCTGGCGATAATGGTCAGCAAAAGTTTGCGCGAAGGTCCACCTGGTGTATCGACTCTCGGTTGGGACCAGGGAGCAAAAAAGAAATACAACTTCCTGACCCACCGCGCCGCGGCATTACAGGTCCAGAACGTTCGGACCGAACTCATTCACATAAAATAACAGGTTAATTAGGGCCTGAATTTATGGTAATTGCAACCTCTTCCAGTGCTTTATTATACAGGTAGCAAAACAGCCCGGTGTAAAGAGTATAGCGACATCCTCGTAAATATATATTAATTACTTTTACCCGAGTGTGCATATTTGACTAAGTGCCCCATCAAAAGTGATTCCGACCTGGAGTTTTATAAATAAGTTTCTGCATTTATGGTTTGCTGACATGTAATTGGAACGGTTGCATACTGTTTATCATTTTGATTTCTTATCTACTTATTCTACTATCTTTTATGTTCGATCATTTAGGTCCGAATCAAACTTGCAAAGGGTGTGTTAGAATTCTGAATCAGAATTGCAGACTTGAATAACTACAATTGCACTGAATGAATTAATCTTCATACTCGTAAACATTTGAATAACAAATGAAGTGTTTTATTGGGTTAACTGTGGAGCGAAAGTTTAGGTGACTATCTCTATCAAGTCTCTTCAGAATTAATTCATTTTAGCAGCTAATTTGGTAGAATAAATTGGGTTTCAGTTCTCCGGGGAACATTTCTTAGCAAAATCGAAAATTTTCTGCTCCTCCGTTTCTCGCAAACCAAACCCGTGGTTGTTTTCCCGTAACCGAATCACTTAATTGACCGAAAATGAATCGTCCATCCTTCGAAAACAGACAGAGAATGGGAGTGAAAAAAAAACCGAACAAACAGTCGAACCATCGACGATGCTCAACTAAGAGATACCAGCTTTTTGGAGAACTAACGAAACAAGCATGGCAAACACAGTAAAAACCAACGTTTTCGAGCATTGCAAATATTCATCCCAATTTATTCGTGTTCGATGTTTATTCTACAGTTTTTTGGCTGAGCCTTCTTGCAAACCTAATACCCAGATTATTTGCACAACGAGTTCAACCCACTCCCTTCTTTGGGCGGAGAAAATAAACAGCATCAAATGGGAAAATAATTTATCAAGAGTTACTGGTGCGTTGCGGTGACTTCTGGTGAGTGGTTTTTCCATGTTTTATTTATGCTTACATGAAAATGATGAAGAAATAACTATTTCCCAGACATTGCTCAGGAAAAGGTGGCTCCAGAGAGTGAATATTTTTTTCGAAGATAAACCTTGAAAACTTGTGAACCAAATCTCAATTGAAAAAAATCCATTTGTGAACATAAAATTTTGATTTACGACTTAAAACTTCATGATTTTACCCATTATCCTCGAACTTGTAAGAAATCTCAGCGATAAACAAAAAACTTTTAGTCTGCCCATGCCAAATCACCAGCCTAGGCGTGGTTCCGTGAGCCTCCCGATAGTCGCATTCGCATTTGACTATCAATTATTCCGAAGCTTCCAATCGATAGAAGCAGGAAGCAAACAGAACATTCAAAGCAATGCTGAGAACACAGAAGAAAAAGTCAAAATCAAGAAATGATATCCATAGACCGTTTCTCAGTAGTCTGTCTTGGCGTGTCGTAAATCATCGAGGGCGAAGTGGAAATGAAACCAGGCACAGTTTCATTATTCATTTCTCGGTGGGCTTGGGCAGCCATTTATCAACTCGGGGAGGGTATCGTTGTTTTCAACGAAAATTTTGTGCAAGCTCCTGCTATAATAATAATAATATTATTCTTGGAACTTGAAGGCGGGATAATGTCGGTGAAGTTGACAGTGCAGATAAAAGTTTGAAAGTTGGCAATCTGTGTGTTAATCTTTAAAAGTATGCTTATTCCTTGTTATGGCATTATTCATAGATCCGATTGAAAAGCATGAGAATAACACTGAATTGTTTAACCTTTATGGTGGAGAGACAAGTTCTTAAACGTGAAAAAAATATGATTTTTTGGCTTGTTAAATCAAAAACAGACAATTTCTCCTTTGATAATTATTTGTGTAAAAAATTCAATTGTTTAATAGTAGTTTCAAAGTATCTTTTAAATTACAATTACATGGTTTTAAGACATTCAACAAAATAAAGATCACTGGGATAGTATAAATTTGATTAAACGACAAGGCAATATCCTGGATATCTTTAAAAAACCGAAATAAGGTGAAGCTTCCTGAAAATTTTGAAAAAGTTTATTTTTACCTTTTTTTCTGGAATAAGCTGGAAAAAATATTCAAACTATCTAATGAATCTTTTTTTTTTGTCACAAAAATAATTTGACAATGAATTAAAAACTTTAATTTTTCTGAAAACTTGGCAGTTAGTCGAAAAAACTAATGATAACAACACTTACTCATATAGATCTTTAAAAAGTCCAGAACTTGTTAGCAATTTTTTTCCAGATTGCTTCATTTTTTTGATACTTAAAAAAATCCAGTTTAACAGTACGCAACATATTTAAACATCAATTACAGTTTAAAACAGTTTAAAACGTTTCGTGAACTTGATTTTTTTCGTCATTTGGGAAATAAAACTTTCAAGATTATTTCATTTGGAGCATCCATGTTTCGCTCAAGAAAATTGAACACACGGAGGAAATCTTGTTTTTTTTGTCTCAGGGATCTCAAACCAGTTTGGTTTATGCATCTCGAAAGATGGGAAAAATCATAACAATTGTTAAATGTTGACATTGTAGTTCTTCCGATTCTTAGAGGATTCGCAATGTTATGCCTTCATGAACATTTCTATATAAAATTTCAATTTGGATGTTGATGTTTTTGCCTTGAATCTAGTTCATTTTCTTTTTATCCTTTTGAAATAGTATCTCTTTTTCTAGAATCTCTGATAGACTCAAATAGTTATTTTTCATTTTACTTATGGTTTATGAGGTATGTTACCTAGCTGATATTTTTGGCTGTGTGGTGGCGGCTTATAGAATACTACCACTGGGATACTGGTCCACGTCGTAAAAGGCGACTTATCCAGTACTTCCCATATGCGTAAATCATTCTTCAAATGCGACTATCACATTGGGAGGGGGGAACCTTGGCTTGGTTCCAAGCCAAGTTTCTTCAGGGAGGATTCACCAATTGTGCTTATTGCTATTAATGCGCATGCACGAGTGGTATTCTCCTAAATTTTGTAAACACCCGCTTCAAGGTGGTTCTGTGCCTGCGGGCCCCAAATTGGGGGTAGGAGAGTGTATAATAATCCTATCTTAAGCAGAACGTTGTTAAGGTCTGCACTATAGCCAGGCACTGGTGCAAAGGGCCGTATTTTTCCTGGCAACTCGTGGGATTTAGATTATACACACGATTTTCATCCTGTATAGGATACCCCGCTTCATGCGTCGATATGAAGGTGCAGGGGTTCTTGTGTGTGATGGAAATATGTGTGGAATTCTTTGATAGAAATGCTTTCTATTAAGGTGGCACAGATAAATCTGCAGCACAAAAGAACCGCTACACTTAACTTATGTCGTTTAGTCCTTAATGGAACTGCATCAATCGCCTTGGTCCAAGAACCCTATTTCCGAAATGGAACTTTTTACTTAGGGAATTTGCTCAAACCAAACTTTACTGTGTTCAGTGTAATTGGAATGACTAATGCCCGAATAATGCCTCGTGCATGTATATTGATAAACAATTCTTTAAATGCAACACTTATACCCAATCTAACAACAAGAGATATTTGCGTCGTTCAGGTTTCGCTGCCTGATAGAAAATACGTCTACTGTTCAGCATACTCACCATATGAACAATCATCCCCTACGGATGATTTAAAAAATGTCATTTCATTCTGTGAATCACAAAATATACCTCTTGTAATTGGCTGTGATGCCAATGCCCATCATTTTGTATGGGGTAGCTCAGATATCAATCTGAGAGGCTTAAATTTAATGGAATATTTAAGCAGCACTGATTTAGAAATTCTAAATGTAGGAAATAAACCAACTTTTGTTAGGTGTGACAGAGAAGAGGTGATTGACATCACACTTTGTTCTAGAACAATTTCTCAGGAAATTTCAAATTGACATGTGCCTAACGAAGAATCGATTTCTGACCACAGGTTTATCTATTTTGAACACTCAGGTGAGTTTTTAGAAACAATAACATTCAGCAACCCAAGAACAGCTAATAGGGACCTATATTTGGAGCATCTTGCTACTAAATTTCATGGATATACACCTGACATTACTACTCCTCTTGAGTTGGATGAAGTGGTTGCAAAAACCACCGAAATTATTTTGAATTCTTATGAAGAAGCGTGTCCCTTACGAACGTTGAAATTCAACAAAAACAGTACCCCATGGTAGAATTCAAATCTCAGTAAATTACGAAAAAAAACAGCAGACGCTCTTGGAACCGAAGGCGCACGGAAGGTTTTGATGCTTTCAAGTTGGCTCGCAGAGCTTACCGGAAAGCAACAAGAGCTGCCGAACGCTCAAGTTGGCAGAGCTACTGCACAAACATTTCAAGCTTGCACGAAGCAAGTAGGTTAAATAAAGTCTTAGCCAAATCAAAAGATTATCAGGTTTCATACCTTAAAACCCCTAGTGGTGATTATACATCAAACGACGAAGAAACATTAAGTTGTCTTTTCAAAACTCACTTTCCAGGATGTGTTGATCAAGATTCATCGATAGAGCCTGAGTTCTTTTCTGGAAGTCTAGATTCCTTGCATTATGCTCGGAAAATAGTTACTACAGAATCGATCAAATGAGCAATCGATGGTTTTGCTCAATACAAATCTCCTGGAAGTGACGGTTTATTTCCAGTTTTGCTTCAAAAAGGTTTCGGTCATTTCAAACACATATTAAGAAAAATAATGATAAGCAGTTTTGCTCATGGATATATTCCTAAACTTTGGCGGCAGATAGCCGTGAAATTCATCCCTAAAGGGGGACGATCATCATACGACGAAGTCAAAAGCTTTCGTCCTATTAGTCTAAGTTCATTTCTATTAAAAGCACTCGAACGTTTAATTGATCATCATATCAGTCAAGAATGCCTTGTCCAACATCCACTTAATGCGACACAACATGCATACCAAACAGGAAAATCAACATTAACTCTTCTGCACAACGTAGTATATAATATTGAAAATAGTTTTTCACAGAAAGAATCATGTCTAGGAGCATTTCTAGACATAGAAGGAGCATTTGATAATGTCTCGTTTACATCTATAATGGATGCGGCACTACTTCATGGAGTGCCTAGTGTTATAACTAACTGGATTAGCGCAATGCTAAGTAACAGGAATCTTCATTCGTCTTTAAGACAGGCTTCAATAACAAAAGTTAGCACACGTGGTTGCCCACAGGGAGGTGTACTATCACCTCTTTTGTGGAACCTAGTTGCAGACGGTTTGTTGAGAAAACTCAATGACCGTGGAATACTAACCTATGGATTCGCAGATGATTATCTTCTGCTGGTAAGAGGTTTGTGCATAAGCACATTATTTGATATAATGCAACAAGCTCTGCGCTCTGTTGAACGATGGTGTTCTCATGTAGAACTGTCAGTTAATCCTCTAAAAACTAATATTGTTTTATTTAATAAATAAAGTATCACCCGCGGGGTGCGCCCTCTGCTGTTTTATGGTTCCGAAATCACCGTGTCTGATCAAGTTAAATATTTGGGTGTCATTCTCGACTCAAAATTAAACTGGTCTGATCACATCGAATTCAGAATCAAAAAAGCATGCATGGCCTTCGGACAATGCCGACTTGCAATCGGAAAAAACTGGGGACTCAAACCTAAACATATTCACTGGATTTACTTCACAATAGTAAGACCAATTCTGGCCTATGTGTGTCTAGTGTGGTGGCAGAAAGGAGAAGTTGCAACAGTTCGGACTAAACTAAATCACCTTCAAAGAATGTGTCTTTTGGGGATGTCCGGATCGTTCACTACAACTCCTACTGCAGCACTAGAGGCTCTGTTTTCTATCAAACCCCTTTACTTGTTCCTAAAATAGGAAGCCTTCTCATGTGCGTTTTGTCTACAGGCAGTTGGTCTCTGGCTGTCAGGAAATATCGAAAGATCATCGAGTCATACAAATGTGTGGCCTGAATTAGTTAGATTAAACAAGTATAATCTAGCGCCAAACGATTTAACACTCTCGAGTAGTTTTCCCTACATGGGGTTTAAAGTCAAATTTCCTTCTCCTCAAGAATGGTTATCAGGTTTCGTAGAGGACCAAATGTCCTCTCATATTGTATTCTATACTGACGGTTCATTATCAAACGGCCGTGCAGGTGCAGGAATTTACTGTCACGAGTTGAACATAGAATATGCTCAACCTCTAGGAAAATATTGTACAGTCTTTCAGGCTGAGCTATATGCTATTATGTATGGAGTGCAAATTGCACTTCAAAAGAAGATTATGTTCAGAACAATTTATTTCTGTTCAGATAGCCAAGCAGCTATCAAATCACTCAGTGCTTCCAGTTCTAGATCAAAACTGGTAATCGCATGCCGGAAAGCAATCGAAGAACTTGCTGAAGGCAATGGATTAAACCTTCTATGGGTACCCGGACATAAGGGAGTTTTTGGAAACGAATGCGCCGACGAACTCGCTAGAGCTGGATCGGAAAAGGAATTTTACGGACCAGAGCCGGCTGTCCCAATATCGCCATGTTGGTTCAGAAACCAAATTCAAACATGGTCCTTTAACCAGCATAAACGATACTGGGAAGAGTTGGACACTTGTCGCCAAACTAAATTATTTTTAGAAAAACCATCTCCAATCATATCGAGTTACTTATTAACTTTAAATAAATCTCATTGCAGCATCTTGATCAGAGCACTCTCCGGTCATTGTAAACTCAACTATCACATGCACAACATTCAGCGTGCTGAATCTCCAGTATGTGGTAGTTGTGAATCAGATGTGAAAGATCCCTTCTATCTTATATGTAACTGTCCCTCATTTGCCAGATCACGTTTTTGTACTCTGGGATCTTACGCTATAAGCGAATCTGAGTTTAAGAAATTAAACTTAAAAAAAAACATTCTATCATTCCTTACCGAATGTAGAAAAGAACTTTAATGCTTATAATCCCTAGTGGAAAAGCTTTATGCCATCTTAAATAGATTGAATTTATTTCTTCCTTTTATAGGTTTTTCAGGTTTATCAGGTAAATCAGGTAAAAGGCTAGGCACAATTTTCCCGTATGTTTGGATAACGTGCCGCTATTAAGCCTAACCCCATTCTGATACCTGATACCTGATGTTTTTGCCTTGAATCTAGTTCATTTTCTTTTATCCTTTTGAAATAGTATCTCTTTTTCTAGAATCTCTGATAGACTCAAATAGATTTTTTTTCATTTTACTTACGGTTTATGAGGTATGTTACCTAGCTGTTATTACCTGCAAAGAAAAAAAAAGTTTTGGTTGTAATTGGCTTTATCAGAACAATTTTTGAACAGTCTTAATAGAGCAAAGTACACACTTTGCTCGATAGAAATAAACTATTCTTGAACCCCTTATTCTACTTTTTGAGACTCAATGTTTGACTTAAAAAATCATATGGTATATTACTAATTTTTTCAAACATAACTTCACAAATCAAAATTAAGCTCTTTCCAAGGCCGCAAAGGACGTGAAAAATAGTTTTGAAATTGGAAAATCTCCACAACAAAATATATGCATGAATCAATTCGAATAACTCTACTCACATGAGTTGTAAATAAAACAAATACAATTTTAAGTAATTAAAGCTTTTTTGAGGAAAATTAAACGAGAATTATTTCTGTTTGAAGAATGAAAAAAAAATTAAATCTAAATCTAAATTTTAAAAAGTTCGAAAAAATTGAAGAACAGCCCGCATGCAACAAACTTGCATAAAATTTATAATGCATATGTACATCGAACAATCGAGTTGTTATGATAAAAAAAAATCTCGAATACAGAGGTACACGTTTTCCATCTTCTACAGTTTGAATTTCGGTTCTCAACTATTTGAAATTTTGATTTATCAAATTTTTCAATAAAATACTATCAATAAATATATGAGATATTTGTTCCGGCTTTAACCAAGATCTTCATTAAAAAAAATTCATGAGATGACCAGTGAAACTCACGAAAATTGTAACAACGATTTATCGTCGTTCGGTAAAAGGTTAAAGGGTTTAACTCGAAACAATCAGACATGTAACCTGAAACCTGAGATCTGGGACCTGAGACCTTAGAAATGAGACCTGGGATATGACACTTGAGAGTTGAGACCTTGAACCTGAGACCATGGCCGTAGGAACGGGGGGGGGGGAGGGGCAAGCAAGCGAGGTATTCTACTCTACACTCAAAATTTTAAATCCATAATCATATTATGATAATAGAGCAAATATATTAAATAGAGATATACCGAATATTCGGTCGGCCGAATATTCGGCGCCGAATATTCGGCGCCGAATACCGCCAAAAAACCGTTAAGCTGAATATTCGGCTCACCGAATAGTTGAGCCAGGTATTCGGCCGAATAAACCGAATAGGCCGAATATTTATAATTTTTAATCTCAACAAAAGCAGACTTGACAAATTTTCAACTGATGGTGGAAAATTTTCCGAATATCCAAAAGTAATGTGAAAAGCTTTCAAATCATCAAAAACTTTTGGTTTCAGTAAAACATTTGAGGTGTATCCGTGTATTATTCACTGCAGATAGCTTCATATATCGATTATACTTTTTGATATATCCAGGCTTGTCCATAACCCAAATAAAGAGTTCGAGAAAAGTTAAATCTGGCCGGGATGGCTAAATAAAAAAAACTAAAATGTTCTTTGCATATTTTAAAATTTTGCGTTATAAAACGATTATTTAGAGTAAATTTACTTGTTAGATACGATTTGGACACTGCTGTTGTGGTTCGATTAAAACTTTAAATTTAAAATAATTTTATTTCTTTTTCCTCTAGTTAGTTTGAGAATAATTCCTAGTTTCTATTCCAATTTTCCATTTTTAACAATTTTTTCAAAAAATCGTTCAGGGCCGGCCGTGTGGATAGATATTGTAAAAAGTATTGTATGCTTAAGGTTAAAGATCATCTTTCCTTTTGGCAACTACTTTTAAAACATGAGGCAAAAATTAGACATTAATCTAATTTAATATAAAAAAAGCAATTTCAAATAGCTTGGCACCTGTTTTGAAATGTTTTGTCCCAGATTTCACCGGAACCCAATCTCTTTTGTGATAAACTTCCTAAAAGCGACAAGTTATCTGATGTCCTTTCCGGTAATGGTAACATTTTGAAAATCAAAGAGACCTCTACTTAAAAAAGATCTGATGAATTATACATCTGGTGGGAAATAATCGACTTTAAAACATGATGGGCATTAGGATGGCAGAAATAGAAGAAAAATGAATTTATTGTTTTGGATTTCTCTTGAAAACTCAACAGAATATTCGACCGAATATTCGTTTGGCCGAATAGTTGAAAAAGTCAATATTCGGTATTCGGCCGTTCGCCGAATACCACTATTCGGTGCATCTCTAATATTAAAGAAAAACAATCTAGACTAAAAATTAATGCCAAAACCTCAAAATTACATCCCAAGTTCAAAATTTTGCTACAGTTTTTCATAATTCTCTCACTTGTTCATAGACTAAGGTTGTCAGAATTTTTTCAACACGTATTGAATATCAAATTTTAAATAAAACCCATTTTGGGATTCTGATTCTATATTCCCATAACAAAAATTGTATTTCTACATATTTTCGTATTTCTGATTCTGTATCAAGTTAAGGATTCTTGATTTTCAGTTCGAATAATCATAAGAAATTAGGAATGAAAAGCTGCTTTCTTGATTCGGTTTAGCATTTCATACCAAATTTGAATCATGTTTTTTGAAAATCATTTGCATTTTCAATATTTTGATAACTATTTTCCGAATATAAAAAAGAAGAATTTTGTTTTACATTTTAAATCGAAGTTCTCAAACTTTATTCTAAAACAAAATTTAAACATTAAAAGCTTCTAAGTGTCAATCCAAAATTGAAAACTCAGATTCAGATTCATATTTGAAATTCACATTTAAATTCTGATTCACAATACAGATTAATAATAAATAATTGAAAAAATGAATTAAAATTAAACCAGCAATACAGAATTCAAATAAAGGATTCATGAATGATTGGCTCATAAAATTTTGATTTGGAATTAAGATTCGGAAATCGTAGTTTATATACATTTCAGAAATGGTCTGTTAACACATTTTAGAAATGGTATAGAAATTCAGAAACAGTTCAATTTTCGAATTCAGGTTCAGTATTCAGATTTAAAACTCAGGAATGAGTGAACGAGTTTTTCAATCAACATAAAATTGTAAAGGAATTCCAGAGAACATGAACATAAAAATTTGCTTGTCAATTGCCAGATTTAATTTTTTGTAATCAGAAGAAGTTTCTACACACAATTCAGCTGAAAATCACAGATATAATGTTGAATTTTAGTTAATTTTCTTTCTTTTGTTTTATGCAAAATATCCCAAATTATATATAAAAAATTACCTACAGGATTTTCATTTTGGAATTAATTCTTTATGGAAAATATCTCCTGTTAAAAAAAAAAACAAGTACCTATCTGTTCTTCACCTAAAAAATCTGCAAAAAAATCTGTATTTTCTCAGTGTATTGATTAGCATTATTGATATTGAAGTTTTTTAAAGCTGAATTTCAAACTGAAATCATAAATTTATTTTAAGTTTGCATCGAGTAAACTCGATCGGAAAATTTGTTATCGCTTTCTGTTTTTTTTTGAAAACTTTTGTTTATTTTTTTCAAAGGTTTAATTCTTGGAATTTGCAAAAGAGTTTGGAAAATTGGGCTCGTATGATTTGAGCATAGAATACGTTTTTTTAAGAGAGGTGAGAAGTGAAACGTGAGATTTGAGATGTGAGGTGTGAATAAGCGATAAGTGATAAGTGATAAGTGATAAGTGATGAGTGATAAGTGATAAGTGATAAGTGATAAGTGATAAGTGATAAGTGATAAGTGATAAGTGATAAGTGATAAGTGATAAGTGATAAGTGATAAGCGATAAGTGATAAGTGATAAGTGATAAGTGATAAGTGATAAGTGATAAGTGATAAGTGATAAGTGATAAGTGATAAGTGATAAGTGATAAGTGATAAGTGATAAGTGATAAGTGATAAGTGATAAGTGATAAGTGATAAGTGATAAGTGATAAGTGATAAGTGATAAGTGATAAGTGATAAGTGATAAGTGATAAGTGATAAGTGATAAGTGATAAGTGATAAGTGATAAGTGATAAGTGATAAGTGATAAGTGATAAGTGATAAGTGATAAGTGATAAGTGATAAGTGATAAGTGATAAGTGATAAGTGATAAGTGATAAGTGATAAGTAATAAGTGATAAGTGATAAGTGATAAGTGATAAGTGATAAGTGATAAGTGATAAGTGATAAGTGATAAGTGAGACGTTAGGCTTGAGATTTACTTTTCATTTGTATCATTATTTTTCATGTCTCATGTATAATGTAAAAGAAAAATAATGTTTTGATTCTGCATCAATACAATGTAAAAAAACAGCTATAAAAATCGCAAATCAGTGTCCAGACAACATAATTGAGGACGCCACTGCAATAAATCTGGGTACGGTTTATAAATTCAACGATTTTCAAAGTGTTGCCTACCACCCCCTGGCGGCGTTAAGACGGGGCGGTGAGCTCAACTTCGAAATTGAGGGGGGAGGGTGTTTACTGAACGTTACTAAACATCAAAATTACAGCCAGGTTCAAAACTAAGACATGTATAATTTCGCAGAGCTGTACAGCATGTTTAGCCCCAGTATCTCAATGATGAGCAGATTTTTCTCGATTGTCATTTTCATACGATGTTGAACTGGTTTTGTTTGTTTGTAATGGTTTTACCAAAAAAAGATTAACTAAAAATATGAAAATTAAAAGAAAGAACTATGACGATTTAACCAAAAGAACTTTTATTTTAAACCTTAGTTTAGTAGAGTTACAAATTTAGCCCGAGGCTGAAAGTCTCTATAATAAAAAAAAAGTTGCAAATTTGCAACAGTTTTTGTATAAAAGAAGTGAAAAAACGATTTTTTTAAATATTTTTTCATCAATGTACAATTTGTTTCAAACTGTTTAAATAATTTAAATGAAATAATAAAATATCATTAAACGATGTGTTCCAGAATTTCTCTCAACATATCTGGGATTTTAACCCAAAAACCAGACAAAATCTCGTGCATTGGATTTCCAAATTTCTATCTCTGAAACCGGGAAAATCCATCAAAAACCAGATATGTTTCATAAAAACTCGACATGAAACATAAAAAACATAACATGAAAAATTATTGTGTAGACAGGCAGTGGCGTTAAAATCTTATTTCAGCGGCGTTAAAATCTAATTTCACAATTACAAAAAAAATGCAAGCTTGCTAGGAAAAAAACAAGATATTTTTTTTTTCATTTGACGAAAAAACCTTAATCTTGTAAACTTAATTAGAGGTTTTTTGTTTGGATTTTGCCGATACTGTGGATAAATACCAACTTTTCCTCTTAAAATATGGGCAAGCGGGATGGGTTGAGCTTTTCTAATTTTTTTCTCTGAAAACCCAGACAAGCCCTAACAGAATCGAGCAATTTAGCGTGCCATATTTCTGTTATTATTATTATTTATTTTGAATTTTAAAATCTGTTAATTTTACTTATCTTTAAACAGCATTCAAATTCAAGATTTAGGTTTCATAAATATAAGTTTGAAATTTATGATATACAGAAATACCTTATTTAACCGGCTTGACATTAATTCATATTTCATTAATTCAAAAATGACAACTAAATGACCCATAAAAAATTTTTTTCAACAAAATTTAAGATTTTTTTTTTTCAAAACAAACTGGTTGTTTTCAAGTTTAAGTATTTTCTATGAAAAAGGTATGTTCAAAGGACCTGATCATCTTATTTTAAATTTTCTAAAAATTCTCTAATGGAGACATTGAAGGTAAAAAATTTTACAATAGAAGGCGGTGAATAAAAAATTTTTAAAAACCACTGATAAATTGTTTTGACCTTAATTTGCAAGTCTTAGAAAACGTTTCAAGACTACTGAAATAAACGATGAAGGCGTAAAGTAAAATATATAAAAACAACATCAAAGCGGGAATGAGAAACGTGTTCGAAAGCTTAAAGGAAAATACTTAAAAATGTGTTGATTAAGAGCCCATAAGCGAATCATTTTTAATTAAGTTAAGTGAAGATTAGAACTGTAATTGAGAGTGTAATTGAGTAATTGAGAGTAGTACTAAATCGATGATAAAAATAGATATTTATTACAGAATAAAGTTAAAGTCTCGAGCGCAAAACTGGAGCAGAAATAATTATCCGGGTTTTTCATTTGTAATCTGTATTCCAATGAACAGGTTATTATTGTTAAAGATTATGTTTCAATAATGTTTGAATTTAATTTTATCTCAACTTTTTTCTGTTAAGAAAATTGGCACAAATTCCTTCTTTGGAATAAAAACATTCCTTCGTACAGCACTTGAGTTTGACAATCACGCCCATTTTTCCGAAGAGCCCTTCCCCTTCAACAAAATTTACATCCTCAAAAAGATAATTGATTACCGTTAAAAACCAAAAAAAAAGTTCCCTACTTAGGTATATCGTAGCCAAGGGTCATCATTTTCCTCAACGCACGCTTCGCCAGTCAGAAAAAGATTACAATGAATTTTACATTAGACTTTTCCGGGCAACATTCCCAACAACATTCAACAATTTTCACTTTCAGAGAGACGGGCGGGGGGTACGAAAAAAAAATGAAATTTCCAAGAAATTTGTATTTTTCTTTACGCTACCGCTTTGGCACAAAGACGAACGACAGGAGTGTTGATCCGTTTTCGTTTTCGGGAATGAAAGGAGTGCCGGGCCGGTCGCTTAAACAAAATTTCATCATTTCACTCGCTCCCTTTCTGAGGTGCGGGTCGAGTGCTAACTGATTTTAGACGATTAATTACGGTTCCTTTTTTCTTGGAGGAATTTTCCTTCTTTCGGGAAGGTGTGGTTCTAGGAAATGGATCAACCACCGGATGGTTCTCCGGGAGAAGTTTCTTTTATAAACGTTGTTTATTTATGAAGGGAAGAGGGAGTGGATGCAAAATGGAACCTTTAACAAAAAGAATTATTCATCATTATTCGTCATTTCAGGGGACGAATTTGATAATTTTTTTTTCAGTGGATGTCCTAGAATCGGTATAATTAAATAAGAGGATGATGATTCCCAATATGGTTTTGTAATTTTTTAACCACTTCCGAAAGTTGTCAAACTTGGATCAAGGTCAATTAAAAAAGTTCAAGATTGATGGAAGGTTTGAGAAGGGTCGGAATTTTTCGACAAATTAGTAAAAAACTTAAATGAGAGTAGTTCAGGTGAAAGAACGATGAAAATTTCACTTCATAAATCTTTGAATAATATTAAAAAACCACAAACTCAAACCACCATAAAACCACAAAGCTATAAAACCACATAATGACAAAGATTCAGAAACTCAAAAAAAACTTTTGAAAAGGTTTCAACTAGAAACGAGTAAACGGTAGATAGGCTACGGCCTAAAATGTGCCAACCATTTTCGACATCAAATGGAAACACATCATTTTTCAAAGCTCAGTTTTTGTATCGGAGAGAAAAAAGGACACCAAACAGATTGTCGGAGACATTTCCGTGTACGAA
This sequence comes from Uranotaenia lowii, assembly GCF_029784155.1. Lineage (NCBI taxonomy): Eukaryota > Metazoa > Arthropoda > Insecta > Diptera > Culicidae > Uranotaenia > Uranotaenia lowii. The sequence goes on from NC_073692.1 coordinate 319,640,748, forward strand.
CAGTCTGGACTCTTTTGAAGCAACTGTTCGAAACAGGAAACAAATTCTAGATACACGACATACAGTTCGGTAGAAAGTTAGTCAGTTAGTTAGTGTTGTATTATGTTCGTTCAATCAAGGTACACGATTTTTCAGAATCGTCGTACAAAAAAGTCCATGGGAAAGCAGAGAAAAAGCAGCAAAATCAATCAAACATGGCCTCACCGTCGTCATCATCAGACCTGGCCGATCACTTTGTCATCAGGCAGAATGGGACACAAGAAGGAACTTTGAAGCTTGACAAGTAGGGACAATTTATTATGAGAAAAAAAAAACTAAAACGGCTTTGACGATTGAGTTCTAAAGATTTTTAGTTTTAAAATTTTTGATTTTTAGGTTTTTTAAGATGATAATGAGACATTTTTGAGATAATTTTGGGAGCGTTTTGAGACAATTTTGAGACAGTTTTAAAACAAATTTAACCCAATTTCGAGACAGTTCTGGAACAAAATCGAAACCAATTTTGGAAAAAATCTAGGAAAATGTTGAGTAAATTTTGGAAAAAATCGATACTATTATGAGGTAATTCAGAAATATTTTTTAATCATTGTCGAAACAATTTCAAGGCAAATTTGAAACAATTGTAAGACAATTTTAAGACAATTTTTACAGTTTTGAAAATTTTGCCAATTTTTATAATTTGTTCAATTTGGAAAATTGTGAGACAATTGCGATACAATTTATAAGCACTCATGAAACAATTTACAAACCATTTAAAGAGAATACTTTGAAGAAATTTGGACAATTCGGAATCAATTTCAATCAATTTTTATATAACTTCGGGAACATTATGAAAAAAAATCTGTAGGATAAAATAAAACATTGTCAAAAGATTTATAAATAATTTTTTGAATCTTCAAAGAGAAATTTGAGACAGTCAATTTAGAGACAGCTTGAAACAACTTGGAAACCAACTTTGGAATACAACCCAAGACTATAAGGAGAAATTTTATTTAAAAAATTGGAATTTTTTTTCGAATAAATATGAGACCGATAAGAAATAATTTTTAATCTTTTCTTGATTTTGAGACATATTTGAATTGTGGGAAATTTGAAGACACTTTTAACAATTTTGACAATTTTTTCACATTTTTACAATTTTGTCAATTTAGAAAATCATGAAAACAGACAAATTTAATAATTTTGAGACAGTTTTGTAAATTTTTGGAGACGGTTCTGTGAATATTTTGAGAGGACTTTGAAGAAAATTTGATAAATGTTAGAGACAATTCGAAAACAATTTCAAACAACTTATACATTACTTCGAGACAAAAATGAAACAGTTTTGAGACAATTTTGAAACATTCATAGGGCAATTAAAAAAAAGCTTTAAGACAATTTCGTGAAAATTTTGTGAGAGGATGTTTAGACGTTTTGAGCCAGATGTGGGAAGGTTTTGAGATAATTTTGAGACACTTTGAAAACGATGAAGAGTTCGTTTAGAGACAGTTTTTAAATAATTTAGAAATAAATTTTATAAAAAATTGAAATTGTTATTAGAAAATGTTGGAAAAATAGTAAGACGGTTTAGTAATATTTTTGAATCAACGTTAAGACTATTTTGGCAAAATTTTAAGTAATTTTGAGACAGCCTGTTTGAGAAAAAAAAAAATTAGACAACTTGAGACAATTTTGGAACAAATTATGAGAAAACTTTGAACAAATTTTGAGTCAATTTCAAGACTAATTTGATAAAATTTAGACAATCTTGAGGCAATTCTGAGAAATGTGGAGACAAATCTGAAATAATATTGAGACAATTCGTAGAAAATTTCCAGATAATTTTGAGACTTTTTGGAGACAATAATGAGATAATTTTGAAACAATTTTTAGACAACTTTGAAACAATTTTTGGGCAATTTTTAGGTCATTTTGAGTCAGTATTAAGACAATTTTCAGACAATGTTCAAACAATTATGATACAATTTTAAGACAATTTTGACACAAGTTCAGACTTTTTTGAGAAAATTATGAGAAAACTTTGAGGCAAATTTTAGTCGATTTTGAGACTTCAAATGGAATATCAACAATCTTGATATAATTTTTTATTATTTTAAGACACTTTTGTGACAGTTTTGAAACAATGTTAAGAGAATTTTGAGACAACTTAGAGTAATTAGACTCAAGACTATTTTGAGATAATTTTGAGGCGGTTTGTCGACCAGTTTGAAAAATATTAAAGTTAGTTTTGGAGTAAATTCAACAAAATTATGAGACAATATAAGGGTTCCTGGAGACAATTTTGAGATAATTCTGGGACATTTATGGTACAATTTAAAAACAATGTTGAGACCATTTAAAGACAATTGAAAAAAAAATTTGAGAAAATGATGATACAATTTTAGATAACTTTAAGACAATTTGAGAGAATTCTAAAAAAAAAATGAGACAATGCTGAGACCATTTTGAAACAATATTAAGACAATTTTGGAACAATTTGAGACAATTTTAAAACAATTTTGAGACCATTTTGATACTATTATGAGGCAGCTTTGGTACAATTTTGAGAATATTTGGGGAAAAAACTCGAGACTATTGGGAGAAAATGTAGGAAATAATTTTGAAAGAATAATGAGGCAAATAAGAATCATTTTTAAAAATTGTATATAAATTGTTTTTATGAAATTGAAATAATTGTGAGGCAATTTCAAGACACTTTATACAATTTTAACAATTTTTGGGCATTTGTACAATATTATAAATTTAAACAATCGGGAAACAGTTTACAGACAAGTTTAACAATTATAAGATAATTTGGGAAATTTTGAAGACAATTCTTTGAATATTTCGAGACATTTTCGAGAGGCCTTTGAAGAAATTTTGAGAAATTTTAGAGACAATTTGAAAACAATTTTAAACAAGTTATAAATAACTTCGATACGAGACAATAATGAAACAGTTTTGAGACAATTTGGAAACATTCATGGGGCAATTAAAAAAAAGCTTTGATACAATTTTGTGAGAGTATGTTAAGACATTTTATGACAAGTGTGAAAAGATTTTGAAGACACTTTTAAACCAATATGTAGAGTCAATTTAAAGACTGTTTTGAAACACTTAAGAAACCAATTTTGGAAAAAAATGAAACTGTTAGGAGAAAATGTTGGACAAATGATGAGACAGGTTAGAAATATTTTTGATTAAATTTTTAGACTATTTTAGAAAACTTTTGAGACAATTTTGAGACAGCCTATTTGAGACAAATTTTTAACATATTTCAGAGACAATTTTCAAACAATTTCGGACAATGTTGAGAAAATTATGAGAAAACTTTGAGAAAATTTTGAGTAAATTTTAAGACAAATTTGATACAATTTGGGCAATCTTAAGATAATTCTAAGAAAACGTTGAGAAAAATCTGAAATAATGTGAAACAATTTCGAGACAATTTTGAGACAATGATGAGATAATTTTGAAACAATTTTAAGACAACTTTGACACAATTTTTAGACAATTTTGAGGCAATTGTGAGTCAGTTTTAAGATAATTTTCAGACAATGTTAAAATAATTGTTATACAATTTAAGACAATTTTTGAACAAGTTGAGACCATTTTGGGAAAATTATGAGAAAACCTTGAGGCAAATTTAAATCAATTTTGAGACTAATTTCATGTTATTTGGACAATCTTGAGATAGTTTTTTTTTATTTAAGACAATTTTAAGACAATTTTGAGGCAATTTTGTGATAATTTTGAGGCAATTTTGATACAATTTTGAGGCAATTTTGAAACAATTTTGAGACAATACTCATAGAATTTTTAGACAACTTAGAGAAATTAGATATTTTGAAAAAGTTTAACTTCGAAACATTTTCAAGACTATTTAGAGACAATTTTAAAACGGTTTGTAGACCAGTTTGAAAAATATTAAAGTTTATGCTTCAAGCAAATTTAAGAAAATAATAAAACAATATTGAGGTTTCTTGGAGATAATTTTGAGATAATTCTAAAACATTTATTGTATACTTTAGAGATAATTTTGAGACATTAATGGGACTCTTTTGAGATAATTTTGATACAATTTTGGACCAAAACTTATACCATATTGACAATTTTGAGACAATCCGCAGACAGTTTTGAGACAATTGTGAGATTACTTTTTAAACTGTTTGTGAAAAATTTCAAGACAATTTTGAGACAATTTCAACACAAATGTTTGCCAATTTGAAACAATTTCCAGACAATTTAAAAACAATGATGAGAACATTTTAAGACAATTGAGAGACAATTTTGAGAAAACGTTGAAACAATTTAAAATAACTAAAAAACTTTAAGACAATTTGTGAGAATTTCAAAAAATTGAGACGATACTGAAAGCATTTTGAAACAATTTTTAAACAATTTTGAGGCATATTGGAGACCATTTCTTGATAAGGCCGGAACAAATTTCAAATCCTTCTTTTGTCACTCAGAGTTGGAACATCGCGAGGGAGGGGACAATAAAAAATAATGCAAAAAACAAATAAATTGGAATAAATTGCACAAAATCTTGCATGCAAAAAATTGCATGCAATATCATTGCACAAAACCTATAAAATAATGAAATTTTTTATTGAAAAATTCAATAAAATCATGAATACACATGGTGAAATTACTTCCATCTTCCAAAATTTCTTTTTTGGTCTTGTAATCTATCGGATACTTGAATTTTTTATCAAAATTTCCACGGAATACTAAAAACTTTATTTATTTCCCCCCTCGGGTTTTTGGAATTTTCGAAGGGGGGGGAGACAAAAGAAGAAATTGATATTTGTTCCAGTTAAATTATGAGACAACTTTAAAACAATTTTGAGAATATTTTGGAAAACCCTGAGACTTTAGGAAGGAAATGTTGGAAAAAAATTGAAAGAGATATGAAACAAATTAGAAATATTTTTGAATCATTGATCAGAAAATTTTGAGACGAAATTGAAACAATTGTTAAGCAATTTTAAGACACTTTATACAATTTTGACAATTTTTGGACATTTTCACACATTTTATAAGTTTAGACAATTGTGAAACAATAGTGAAACAGTTTACAGACAAGTTTAACAATTTTAAGACAATTTGGGAAATTTTGAATACAATTTTGTGAATATTTCGAGACAGTTTCGAGAGGCCTTTGAAGAAATTTTGAGAAATTTTAGAGACAATTTGAAAACAATTTTAAACAACATATAAATAACTTCGATTCGAGACAATAATGAAACAGACAATTTTTGAAACATTCATAGTGCAATAAAAAAAAAAGTTTTGATACAATTTTGTGAGAGTATGTTAAGACATTTTATGACAAGTGTGAGAAGATTTTGAAGACACTTTTATACCAATGTAGAGTCAATTTAAAGACTGTTTGGAAACACTTCAGAAACCAATTTTGGAAAAAATTGAAACTGTTAGGAGAAAATGTTGGATAAATGATGAGACAGGTAAGAAATATTTTTGATTAAAATTTTAGACTATATTAGAAAACTTTTGAGACAATTTTTTAACATATTTCAGAGACAATTTTTAGACAATTTCGGACAATGTTGAGAAAATTATTAGAAAAATTTGAGTAAATTTTTAGACCAATTTGATACAATTTGTACAATCTTAAGATAGTTCTAAGAAAACGTTTAGAAAAATCTAAAATAATGTTGAAACAATTTCGAGACAATTCTGAAACAATAATGAGATAATTTTCAAACAATTTTAAGACAACTTTGAAACAATTTTTAGACAATTTTGAAGCAGTTGTGAGTCAGTTTTAAGACAATTTTCAGACAATGTTAAAATAATTTTGATACAATCTAAGACAATTTTGGAACAAAATGAGACCTTTTTGGGAAAATTATGAGAAAACCTTGAAGCAAACTGAAATCAATTTTGAGTCTTATTTCATGTAATTTGGATAATCTTGAGATAGTTTTTTTTTTATTAAAGACAATATTGATACAATTTATCAAAATTATTTTTGAATAATTATATAGGAAATTTTGAGACGAAATTGAAACAATTGTGAGGGAATTTTGACCATTTTTGGACATTTGTACAATTTTATAAATTTAGACAATTGTGAAATAGTTTGCAGACAAGTTTAACATTTTTAAGACAATTCGGGAAATTTTGAAGACAATTTTGTGAATATTTCATGACAGATTTCTGAGGCCTGTGAAGAAATTTTTAAAAAATTTGAAGACAATTTGAAAACCATTTGAAACAACTTATATATATATATATATATATATATATATATATATATATATATATATATATATATATATATATATATATATATATATATATATATAAATATATATATATATATATATATATATATATATATATATATATATATATATATATATATATATATATATATATATATATATATATATATATGAGAGATTTTGTTTATTGTTTATTGTTTAAAATTATGATGAGTAAATTTGGAGACAGTTTTGAAACAATTTTTAAACCAATTTAGGAAAAAATCTAAGACTGTTGTGAGAAAAAGTTGGAAAAAGTTTGAAAATATTTTGAGACAGTTTGAAAATATTTGTGAATCAATTTTGAGACTATTTGTGAGCAATTTCGAGACAGTTTGGAGAAAGCCAATTTTGAGACATTTTTTTTTAACAATATTGAGACAATACAGAAACAATTAAGAGACAATTTTCAGACAATTTGAGAGAATTTTGAGAAAATTATTAGAAAACTTTGAGACAATTTGAGACAATCGTGAGATAATGTTGAAACAACTTTGAGAGAGTTTTGAGACATTTTCAAAATGATTCGAGATAACTTTGAGATAAATTTCAGACAATTTTTAAACAATTTTGAGAAAATTTCAATACTTGTTCGAGACAGTTTTGAGATGATTTGTAGACCATTTTGAAAAATGTTTAAGTTAACATTCAAGCAAATTCGAGATATTTTTAAAACTATTTTGAGGTTATTTGGTGACAACTTTGAGACATTTATAGGACACTTTTGAGACGGTTTGATTATTATAGATTATTTTTGTGACAATTTCGAAACCATTTTAAGGCAATTTCCAGACTATTTTGGGATTATTTGGAGAAAATACGAAACATTATGAAATAATTTAGAAACTATTTTGAGAAAACTTTGAATGTAGTTTGAGACAGTTTTAAAACAGTTTTCAGATAATTTCTAAACAATATTGATACAATTTTAAGATAATTTTGGAACAACTCGACAAAATTTTGAGAAATAAATGAAAAAACTTTGGACAATGTTAAGTTAATTTTTAGACTTATTTCATGTAATTTTCATAATGTTGAGACAATTTTTGAATAATTTTGAGAAAATTTGGGACAATTTTGAAACAGAGAGACATTTTAAAAGAGTTGAGAAGTAATTTAAAAAATAAATTGGACAGTTTTAATAAAATTTTGAGACTATTTCAAGACCAGTTTGAAACAATTTTGAAATGGTTTGTAGACCATTTTGAATAGTATTTATGTTAATTTAGAAGCAACATTAAGAAAATTATAAGAGAATTATAAAAGAATAATGAGAGAATTTTGAGACATTTATGGGATAATTTTGTGGTAATTTTGAATCAAATTTTTGAACATAATGAGATAATTCTTAGACAATTCTGAGTACGATATAACAAAATCTTTATCTTGAGACAATTTTGACAATTTTAACAATTTTGACATTTTGACAATTTGGAAAATTTTGACAATTTTGACAATTTGGAAAATTTTGACAATTTTTACATTTTTCACAATTTTTACAATTTTGACAATTTTGACAATTTTGACAATTTTGACAATTTTGACAATTTTGACAATTTTGACAATTTTGACAATTTTGACAATTTTGACAATTTTGACAATTTTGACAATTTTGACAATTTTGACAATTTTGACAATTTTGACAATTTTGACAATTTTGACAATTTTGACAATTTTGACAATTTTGACAATTTTGACAATTTTGACAATTTTGACAATTTTGACAATTTTGTCAATTTTGACAATTTTGACAATTTTGACAATTTTGACAATTTTGACAATTTTGACAATTTTGACAATTTTGACAATTTTGACAATTTTGACAATTTTGACAATTTTGACAGTTTTGACAATTTTGACAATTTTGACAATTTTGACAATTTTGACAATTTTGACAATTTTGACAATTTTGACAATTTTGACAATTTTGACAATTTTGACGATTTTGACAGTTTTGACAATTTTGACAATTTTGACAATTTTGACAATTATGACAATTTTGACGATTTTGACAATTTTGACAATTTTTACAATTTTTACAAGTTTTACAATTTTTACAATTTTTACAATTTTTACAATTTTTACAATTTTTACAATTTTTACAATTTTTACAATTTTTACAATTTTTACAATTTTTACAATTTTTACAATTTTTACAATTTTTACAATTTTTACAATTTTTACAATTTTTACAATTTTTACAATTTTTACAATTTTTACAATTTTTACAATTTTTACAATTTTTACAATTTTTACAATTTTTACAATTTTGAAAATTTTTACAATGTTCACAATTTTTACAATTATCACAATGTTTACAACTTTTCTAAATTTTACAATTTTTGCAATGTTTACAATTTTTACAATTTTAACAATTTTTACAATTTTTATAATTTTTACAATTTTTACAATTTTTACAATTTTTACAAGTTTTACAATTTTTACAATTTTTACAAGTTTTACAATTTTTACAATTTTTACAATTTTTACAATTTTTACAATTTTTACAATTTTTACAATTTTGACAATTTTGACAATTTTTACAATTTTCCAAATTTTTGCAACTTTTGCATGTTTTACAATTTTATCAATGTTGATATTTTTTTTCGTTTACTTTTGAGTCTAGTGATGTTAATATGTTAATATTAACAATTTTACTTTTAAACTTTCAAGATTCAATTCAATCGATTGCTTTCGCCGACAATCGAGATTGCCGAGTAAGATAAATTGTGCATGTGTTCTTGAAAGGTCATTTCAGAATCACGTTTCCTTGGCTGACACCTGTACGATCGTTTGATGAAGCAGGTTGATTACAGAATACCATCAATATGAAATGCTGCATATATCAACTGGGCTGGATTCCAGCTAAATCCATAGGAAGTCTAGCATCGAACTGCACCGGAAATGCTCTGCTCATGCATCGTGAGCGTTCCTGGTACAGTTTCGTGCATCCGGATAGAACATTATTGATTCGGTGCACTAGTGCTTGCGGCGATTATGGTTGAGCTGGAAATTCATCGCTGCACAATGATTTCAATTATTTACATTGTTTCAGGAAATGGCATTTACAGGAAAGGCGAAAATAGCCAGAAAGCATGTAATAATTTCTCCTTTTAATATTTTTGTCCGTTTACGTAATCAGAACTTTTTGGTGTTATAATAGCATGATTCATCAGCATGAGATTCAAATTTATTTTCAAAACGAATCATTAACCTAATTTGAAAAACCTTGATTTGATAGCCCGAAATAAATCCGATTCATTATGCATGGCGAAACTCATGAATATTTTCTGTCTCCGTCACCAAGTTAATTCTCCATACTCAATTATTCCTTAAAGCCATAATTATGTCCCCCCTCTGTGCTTCCGCAGCCAGAAGTTTATTGGTCTCCCCGGGCCAGGTGGTACGAAAGTCAGTCTGTTCAACAGTGTATGAAATCTATATTTGCCTTCCCTGACCCTGGAAGAAGAAGGTTCGTCATGGATGTTGTCGTCGTTTATTAGATTAAAAAAGTGTACCATAAAGACAAAGTTTTTTGGTAGCCGATTTCCAGTTTTCTCAGGGCTACTTGCTACTCCTACTTAGGTACTTATTCCGAATATTTGAGGCGTTTCTAATCCGGGCAATCCAGGCGATCCGGGAAAGGTGGTTGGAATCGGACCCTTTGTTCACGATGATTTTGAATTGAATTTTCATAACCTATTTCTCAACATCAAGGATTTTAACGAGTTCACGAAGAAATTGGGCAGGATTGTACTGAGTAGAATAAAGCAGTCTTCATCGAAAACGCATGTATACCTACATATGTCTTCAATAAGTCTTCCAAGGTTGCCAAGGCTGTCAGCGCAAACCTTGCAGGAAGTTTGGCCATCTTCCTACATCTTTTAGTTTATGTACATCCGAATACTGAAACCTCGTCAACAAACAGTCAAGAATCACTTCACGAGATATCCAGACGGTCTTTCTGTTGCTGCTTCTGGAAAAAAACAGATCAACAGATTTGCGCTCCAGAAGAAAGTATTCGTTAGAGTAGAAAAACTTACCTGCTGTTGATAAAATCGCTGTTACCTTGTCTGGTGGTAGCTGCAGAGTAGCTTCATCCATCCCGAGGACTAGTACAGGACCAAACCTTGGAAAAAACCCGGATTTTGGTGCAGTATAAACGGATAAAGTTTTCTTTTTCCGTTCCTTCATTTCGTCTATCTGCAATTATTGTAAACAAAACTGCGTCATTTGCGCCGACAGTTTTTCACTTCTCGCTGATGTCGTTCCGAGTAGCTGATATTACAGTTGTTTTGATTTCGCAGACCGTTCCCGGTAGCTAACAGTTTCAATTATTTCGATTCGCTGTCCGTTTCCAGCAACTGGCATTTTATCTACACTTCAAGCCAAAGGTTTTCGAATAAGTTTGGAAAAAATGGATTATGAAAAAACATGTTTTGCTTCATCTGCGTGAGCGTTGTTCAAGACTCAACGAAAGTAATGATTGCGTGCACTTTCATAGAGCAGTTTATTTTTGGTGCAAAAAAATTCTTTGGAAATTGTACCTAACCAAATCCAAGAAGAATCCGTTCTTCTGTTCGAGGAATGTGTTGATCTGTTGACTCGCGTCAGTCAAGCTATAAATCGTACAGATTCTGTCAGTGAAGATATCCGGAAACTCACGGAGTATGTTCGTACGCTTGAAGAGGATCAGTCGTTGGCTCGTAGCAAGGTGCGCGATGCATTACTTAAAACCCGTGATGTCGTCGACAGTCTTGTTGAAACAAAAAAACATATTGAGGAATCACAGGAGTTTCTGTCGAGTAAGTTCGAAGAATTAAGAGGTAATTTCGAATCTATCGGAAAGGCCATCAGGGAAATACAGTCGGATAATGAAAAGCTTAATAACACGGTAAGCGTCTGTCAACAAAAAAACTGTGACTTGTCCAATAAAGTTGATCATCTCGAAATGGAACTTGATAAAGCAAATAGAACTTCATTAGTACATAAACTAGCAGCTGCTGTAGGGTGTCCTCTAAAAACTGGCGACGTTACTGAAGCAAGACGACTGGTTAGCAAGTATCCATCAACTTGAACCACACCACTACTTGTTTTTTTTTTCGGAAGCATTGCTACTTTTTCAGAAAAAGCGGGAAATGGACCTTTGAAGGCGGCGCAGGTCGACGTTACTTATGCTGGACCTTCAAATAAAATATCAATTCGAGTTCCAACAATTTGAGTCTGCTCATGATTTTAATTTAAGCGTTGTAAGTCCAATTGATGCCTAAATTTCCCTAGAATTTGATGATATTCTTTCTAAGCGAAATGTATTTGAAAGTTCTAGTGAGACAAATTTTGATGAACTTAAATTGATTTTCAAAAATTTAAAAATATGAAAGCTCCGGGGGAAGATGGGATTTTCTATATTCTTATAAAAAAGTTGCCTGAAAGCACTTTAATTTTTTTAGTTAAAATATTCAATAAATGTTTTCACTTGGCTTATTTTTCCAATAAATGGAAAAATGCCAAATTAACTCCAATTTTGAAACCTGGAAAAATGCTTCAGAGCCTTCAAGTTATCGACCAATTAGTTTGCTTCCTTCTTTAAGTAAACTATTTGAGAGAGTTATTTTGAGAAGAATGATGATTCACATTAATCGGAATTCTATTTTCCCTGATGAAAAATTTGGTTTACGTCATGGATATTCTACTACACATCAACTTTTCAGTGTAACTAATATGATTAACGCTAGCAAATCTGAAGGTTAATCAACTTGTGTTGCTCTTCTAGATATTGAAAAAGCTTTTGACAGCGTTTGGCACAAAGGTTTAGTAGCTAAATTAGCTCGATTTGATTTTCCTGTATATCTCATTGAAATTATTTAAAAAAACTTGACCAGCTGAACTTTACAAGTAAGCTATCGAAATTCATGCTCTGAAAGGACACTCATTAGAGCTGGTGTCCCTCAGGGTAGTATACTTGGGCCAATTTTATACAATATTTTTACTTCTGATCTTCCTGATGTACCAGAAGGAAAAGGAAGATGATTATTTGTTGATGATACTTTGCTTTCAGCCAAAGGTCGGAATTTACAGGTGGTACGCAGTAGATTGCAACGAAATTAAAATTTCATTTTGAATTACTTGAAAATGTGGAAAATTTCTCCTAACGCTTCAAAAACTCAACTTATTTTATTTCCCCATAAGTCAAGAGCTCAATTTTGAAAACCTAATGAAAATCATTCCATAACTTTTAATGGGGTTTCATTAGAATCGTCTGATCACGTGAAGTACTTGAAACTCATACTTGATCGGAATCTTACTTTGAAAAATCATATTGGAGATATTCAATCTAAATGTAATAAATACACTAAATCTATTTATTCTCTCATCAACAGGAAATCCAGACTTTGCGTGAGGAATCAGCTGCTCATCTACAAACAGGTGTTCCGACCAGCAATAATGTATGCAGTTCAGAACAAGGTTCTGAAAATGGTTTTGCGGCTTCCACCTTGGCACAGCACCGAAGATCTTCATCGGATTGCGGGCATTGAATCTATCGAAGAGATGGCCAACAACATCATCTCCAAATTCAGAGGCAAATCAATGCAGTCTTCCATCGCAGAAATTCGTTCTCTTTATAATTAGTTTAATGTTAGGATAGTTTTTAGTTTTAAGTTTAAAATATTTTTGCCATTGCAGGATGTTCTCCTACATTAAATACTTGATTGCGCTCAGCAAGTTTAAGTCGAATAAATAAATTTTTGGTGATTAATAAACTATAGGGCTCTGGACAGTTCATTATTGAACTGAACACCTCATTTATAATGTAATAACGTAATATAAATGTAATGATAAATTGGTACGAATAAAGACATATTTAAAAAAAAATCTATTTGAGATGATCTGATTTATTTCGGAAAAGAACTGCTGATGGAAACGAAAAGTTTACAAGAAGAGCTAGGAATAAAATTTGTTTGGCCAGGCCATGATGGTAAGATCCTCGTCAAACGCCATGAAGGAGCTAAAATAGAACAGATTGGAAATAGGAACGACATTCGCAATCTTGCCAAATCTACCCAGAAACGCCCTCTAAACCACTCGATCGATATGGAAGCTTCCAACCTCAAAATGCCTGAAATCTCATCACCGAAGCGCACCAACACTAGAGTTTGGAACAATTAAATCAAGAGCTAAAAGTAAAACCTGATAACAAGATCTTAAGTGTTTAATATTAAAAATCCATCCATCAGTTCATTTAACTTTTTCTTGATTATTTTCTTTGTTCAGAACATGGTGCCGGCGTCGAATTCCAAACTCGACAAATTACGGTTTGTCGAGATTTGTTCAATTTGCTACTCGATTGCTCCCTACATACATCGCATCACTTAAGTATTCAAATGACTTATTGAAAAAAGTAGCCCGGCTCCGGGATCGAACCCCGAGCTTCATGGTGACAATCGAACACGCTACCACTAGGCCACGCCTAGATGTTGTTCTAGCTGAAACTTAACTTCGAAGTAGTGATATGATTTTGTAGCGTACCTGCGGGCGCACTCGGAAAACCAGAAAGCCAGCAAGCCAGGGACAAAGCACTCCGATGTACCATTTTTGACTAGGTAAATCCCGTTTAGAGTATTTTTGTGCCCTTTTTGTGACTTAAGTCTCTCACAATGTACATATTAAGCAACTTTGCAAGTTCATTAATGAGTACATATAGTTCACTCATGGGACTTGGGCAAAATAAGTCACAAACAACGTACAAATCAAACACTTTAGAAACTTTAAAGTTCAATAATGGGTACATATAGTTCACTCAAGGGACTTCGGCAGTTGTTTCTCTTTGTCAGCCAATATGTAACTTTCAAAGCATTCTTTTAAGTGAATATGTGACTTTTGGTTGCTTGGGATAATCACCATATCCTAAGAGATTTCCAATTAAATGTAAGTGTCCTTAATAATCCGAATAAGTTAGATCAAATTAAAAATATTCTTGGAAAAATTTCCTGCATCTGTTGACTTATTATTACAAGGTGAAACTTGGTTGAAGGAAGAAAGAAAACACTTTGCTAATATCATTGGATATCGTATCTTCATATCCTGTCGTACTGACTCCAGTGGTGGTCTCGCTGTTCCTGTCAAAGAATCACTCATAGTGTCGGAAGTCGAGAACTTAAACATAGACGGTTTCCATTAGGGGAAAATGTTCCTAAGTGAGCCTATTGGGTTAAATGCGCCTACGGCCGTTTGATGAAATGGCTGACGAAACAACATATCTAATCAATGCATTTTGAGGGTGATACGCTTTGAACATAAAACAAAAAAAAATTAAGAATTTAACAACTCAAAACAAAAATTCATACAAGGTTTGTAATGTTTTGACTTTTGAAAAATTTACCAAAAGAAGCTCAAAACAAAAATTCTGATGGTTTTTGTTGCTCATTCAAATCAACTTAAAAAGTAAAACAAATTTAAGCTTTTATAAAAGTTTCATAATGATTAGAAAGTGGAATAAGAGAGTGTTTTTGTATGCCCCCATTATATTTGTGAAATGCCTTTATCCTAAAATAACAGGTAAAATATTATAAATATATTAATTTTATCATTAAAACTTCGAATCTAAGTTCTTATTAACACCTTAAGAAAGAATTGAAGATCTCAGAACAGATTTGCTTAAGTTTTTCTTATGGATGAACTGCCTCCATACAGTGCAATAATAATTTTTGTTTCATTCCATAAAATTTTAAAAAACATTGATTCTTATGAAACTTCAGCTTTGTCGTAAGAAAATAGTCAGTTTCTTGCATTTTTAATGAAATTATACGAAATTGTTATCAAAAAAAAAAAAAAAGAAATAGAAATAATAGTCTTACTTCAAGCATATGCATTCATCGAAATGCCGGAACTAAAATTTACGAATCAATTAAACAGTTAACTTATCTTGAAAAAAGTCATGATAAAAAATCAACAACATTTTTTATTATTCTTCTAAGATTTACTTTTATTATTTTTTTTTGCAGGATATTCAAGTAACGTTTAAAGTTACTTAAATATCCTGCAAAAAATCATGAAAAAATTCTGAACCAAAACGAAGCTTTGGAGAGCCCAAGGTCTGAGAAATCAAGAAATCAACCCAAAACGACTCAGTCTATTAAAACATGTTCAATCCTGAGAGTCGAAATTTTTAAATAACTTCTACAGCTAAAACTTTCTGATCCTCTTGAATAGAATGATTCAACGCGTTTTAAAATATATAGTTTTTACATTTAATTATTTAGATTACCTTTGAATGAAGTATAAAAAATGGTCCTTTAAAAATGAACATTTTTGATGAATAAACACTCACCTCACACTTTATGATCAACAGGATTTTGGCAAGAGCATTCCAAAAATGTGCATTATTTTAAAGTGAGTTTTATAGCAAATGTTAGCTTTAACAACTCCCTCAAAATTGTACATCTTTGGAAACACGTAAGTGAATACTGTATCCAAAACTGTATATTTGATGAAGGTGTATTGATTTTTGGTGGAGTTTATCATAAAAAAAAAAGTTCAGTTTGTTAATACGTGTACAAAGTGCACAAAAGATTCAATTGTCAGTTTTATTGAATTATAATGAGCCGATTACACTTGCTTTTTTTTTAAATCGTGAACTTCATCTACTGATCCAAATTTTTAATGTACAATCGAGCGTTGAATCCGAAAACGATGTTCAAAAAAATCTCAGTAGAACAGTTTTTGAGTTATGCTCCAAATACTAAATTTTGGAAAATATGTAGGAACTTGTACTTAGATTTAAATATATCGGACTGCATAACATAAATTATAAATCTTTTTAATGCAATTCAAATGTGAATATATTTGTTATCGATCAACTGAACTTCATTTTTGCGTATGACCAACAGTATTTTTGATATTCGTGAAGTCGTGATTGAAAATATAAAAAAGTGATTTTTTTTAAAGAACATAGAGTTTTATTGACTGATGATAATATTTTATAAATCTACCATAAATTCAAGTGGTTATTTATAAAAATGAGTTGAAAATTTAAGAATTTATGGTTATTTAACAAAAACAGTAGGGGAGAGTGGGGATACTCGATCCCCTTTTCTTATTTTCACTATATCTTTTTGAAAAAAATTAGCAACTCGCCGTCTTTGACATTTTCTGACAGCTTGTAACTTCAAGTTTCTATGCTCCAAAAATTAGAACGATACTTTAACCCGTTGATGAACTAGAAGCGTTTTCGTGGGAGTAAAAAAATTGCGATTTTTCTGAAGTTAGGGGAGACTTGATCCCCTACTGAAGGAAATTTGATCTTTTATTCAAAGCCCTAATCCTTGTATAAAAATCAAACAAAACCCCAAGATAGAATGTTAATTGACTATTTTGGTCATCTTTGTTCTCATTTTACAATTTATAGCAGACATAAGAAGAAAATTCTATAACTTTGTCTCAACGCTAATATTATTGCATACTTAAAGGCGCTATTTTCTTATAATTAAGAGAAAATTAATTATATTTGCTCTTTTCTTCAGACAATTGTTTGATAAATATTAGTTTTTGGATAAATATTAGTAATTTCGTAATCAGCAATCATAACGATCAATTCAGAAGAAGAATATGCCGTTTAAAAGGGGGATCAATTGTACCCAACTTTAGGGGATCACACACATAATCAACATTTAAGAAAACTTTTCTGAAAAAAGTTGAGAGTTTTCCATTGCTTTGAAAATATGGCATTAAGAAGTTCATTTTATGCTCGAACGATTGATACATGGGAACAAATATTTTTTTTCATAATTTTTCCATGTAAGGAACATTTTAAAGTGATGAAAAAAGATTTTCAAGTTACATTTTGTGAAATTTTTCAAACAAAATTCAATTACTCAAACAATTATTTTGTTAAAAAAATTTTAAACTACAAGCTTTGTTATTTTGCTCTTTTTGGCACATTTTTCTAGAACATTTGATCTTTGTAAGACATTCCAGTTACCAGAGAATACTAATCTAAGTATTGAAATAATTTAAAATGATAAATCTCACTCGCTCCAAAAATTCAATCATTAACTTCTGGGATGGTCAAATGCCAAATTTCGGTAAGATCTGACCATAGAAAGAGGTTCTTTGAGTCTCAAGTTCGAATGGGATTTTAAGGCATATTGTTCGAGAAAAGCAAAAGCACTGGTTTTCCATTTCAATTTTTTACTTTACTATAGTAAGTTTTGAATTATCATGAATATAATGCATTTGTTAAGACACTCAAAACGAACATTTTGCAACAGATGTTAAGTCTTTACTACTTTTCCTTCCGAAGTTATCGCAATTTCAAGATTTATTTTTCCTTAACTTTGAGAACATCTAAAGGGAGATACGGTCAAAACTTGGTCAATATCAACTTGACGTATTTCTTTCAATTTTGCATTTAAAAAACCTGAACATCCCTCATTTTGAAGGTGTGTGTGTGTAGAATGTTGCTCCTATTTTGATTTTGGAATTCACTCTTCAGTTGTCAAAATGCCGTCCAAGGAAGAAGATAGCGTATCAAAATTTTGCTCGCGCATCGCGAAAATCCGAGCTCGCACGCCAAGCTGGCAAAATCGCTAAAAGTTGCCAAATCAACCGTTACAAATGTAATTAAAGTGTTTGGGGAACGTTTGTCGACAGCCAGGAAGTCTGGATCGGGGGGAAATCGAAACCGGAAGCCGCTGAGACGACAAAGAGAGTTGCCGGTAGTTTCATGCGAAACCCAACCTCTCTCTCCGAGATGCCGCAAATAAGCTGGGTGTTTCGTCTACAACCATGCATCGAGCCAAAAGACGAGCCGGACTATCGACTTACAAGAAGGTAGTGACTCCAAATCGCGATGATAAACAAAATACGACGGCCAATGCACGATCCCAGAGGCTGTACACGACGATGCTGACGAAGTTTGACTGCGTGGTAATGGACGACGAAACCTACGTCAAAGCCGACTACAAGCAGCTTCCGGGACAGGAGTTTTATACGGCAAAAGAAAGGGGATAGGTAACAGATATTTTCAAGCACATGAAACTGTCAAAGTTCGCGAAAAAAATATCTGGTTTGGCAAGCCATCTGTACCTGTGGCTTGAAAAGTAGCATTTTCATAGCTTCCGGGACTGCCAACCAAGAAATTTACGTGAAAGAGTGTTTGAATAAACGTCTGTTGCCTTTCCTGAAGAAACACGGCTGTTCCGTACTGTTTTGGCCGGATTTGGCATCTTGCCATTACGGTGAAAATGCCATGGAATGGTACTTCGCCAAAAACGTACAGGTGGTTCCCAAGGACAAGAACCCTCTCAACAAAACTGCTAAGGACGAGCAGCAGTTCAAGGCAAACTGGCTTTCTGCGGCGAAGAAGGTGGACAAGGTGGCTGTACAAAATCTGATGGCAGGGGTTGAGCGTAAGACCCGGCAATTCAGATTTGGAAAAGCGGAAGCCTAACTGAATATTTTTCCTAAATTTTAAAATAATTAAACTTGAAAAAGGAATTTAATTTGATTTTTTTAAATAAACGATTTCACTGATTTACACGCGTTTTCCCTTGACCAAATTTTGACCGTTTCATTCTTTAGTGTCATATTAGGCAAGTGGACCGGAAACAAAATACTACATCTTGATGCTTGATTTAAGTACGACAAATTAAGATAGAAACTACTTGTCTTCACGCGCCCGCTTTTGAGTACGAATGGTTTAAATTTTGGTGAATTGTGAAAATAAAGATTTCTGTCATCATTGACATTAAAGAATGTTTCAAATGAACATAACTGTATCAATTTTCAACTTAAATCATCAAACAGCACTTCTAAACGCATGGAATTTATATCAGCTTTTAAATTTTTTATTTTTAAATTATAAAAAACTTTTTTTATTAAAATCGCCAAAAATTTAAAAATTGTATAAGAGTGCGCCCTTTGTTACTAAATATCCTTCAAAAAATACCATGTTATAGTTTTCCTGATGCTGCAAGTTTTGTGTTGAGACATCTAAACAGAGAATTCATTCCTTGGAAAGATATGAAAGAAATAATGACAATAATCTCCATTTTCTCGTTGGAAATTATTAATTCAACAAATTTATGCCACGCGTACTAAAACGCAGACGTGTGGTGACAAGTCTAACTAGCGAATTTTCTGAAAACATCTAACAACTTAATTGAAAGACAAAAGTAATCGAAAAGATGTTCCAATTTAGGCATTTTTGGACTA
Organism: Uranotaenia lowii; assembly: GCF_029784155.1. Taxonomy (NCBI): domain Eukaryota; kingdom Metazoa; phylum Arthropoda; class Insecta; order Diptera; family Culicidae; genus Uranotaenia; species Uranotaenia lowii. The sequence goes on from NC_073692.1 coordinate 319,660,232, forward strand.
CTGTGCGCTGAAATGTGTCATATGAGAGTATATTTATTCGATTGTTGTTAGTTTTCTGTGTAAAATATATACCTACTTATTATGTTATAAATTCTTCCATAACTCTTAAAGAAGTGCTGGATAAAATTTTCAACACCAATAACAAGGCTAAGAAAATGAGTTTTTCTGCAGAATAAAGGGTCTAGAAGATGGTAATTTTAAACACTTTCTAAAGTTTCTATACGATTTTTAATGCAGAACTTCGCTGCTTAAATTTTCTAAAAAAAATATTAGGGTAGCTGATAACATTTCTATGCGTTTTGATGTGCTGTTACGATTTAATTTTAAAAATGTCAACAATATGAGCATTTAAAAAGTGGTAAAAAAAAATGAACCTCAACACGCCTTAAAAAATGAGTTTTCCAAAAATTCGCAAAAAAAAGTGACCTGTTTGAAGTTGTTCAAATGAACCGAACTTGAAAATTTGATAAGAATTTGATTTTTTTTTTAATTTTTAGTTGAATTTAAAAAAATGGTCTGATTACTTCTTTAAATTAAAAAAAACAATAAACTTTACGTGTATAAAGGGATTTCCCTCAAACCACTTGAGTGTTGGAAAAAAATAATATGAAAGAAGTGCAAACGAAAAGACAAAAATGTCTAAAACGTCAATTGAACGGCTAGGCCAAGTTGGCTAGCTTGGTTTGGTTCGGCTCATTTCCTCGCGGTGGCTGGCCCTCCTTCGTCCGAAAACATGAAATGTAAATTATCCAGGAGGGACGACATGGCAAGGTCGCCCGGCAAAAGCCGTGAAAAGCAGCAACAGCAGCAATGAACCTACAATGTGACTACTGTAAATGGATGGAGACACAGAAGGAAGGCCTCTCTGCATATCGATTGTACGATTAGTGGGAGTTCCTTTTTTATTGTTCCATTTTTTCTTTCCCAATTGGCTGGCGGTGGCTTAACGAACCTTCGAGGAAGTTGAGCAAGTTTGCTTTGAAGGTTGAGTCACTTTTATGAGATTGGAGATTATCGTAGATTTACGATTGATTTAATTGAATGGACGAATCAGTGCGTTCTCATTGTTCTCGACAGGGGAGTCGTTAACGATTGCATAAGAATTATTCTATTAATATCCAAACTGTATCTACACTATACTGTATACTGTAGTTTAAACCATAATTGGATGAAATTTTTCAAATTTGAAATCTATTTCCCAATATTTGAAAACGGAAGATTAAATTTGCTCGAAAGGAGAAAAAAATAGTCTTTCTTCTATCGAAGTCTATACAACACTTTCCAAAACTTCAACTATGCACCGAGCCACAGTCAGCGATCATCAGCAGGCTAATAATCGTCTTTGTTTGATTCTCAATGAAAGCTAGCATAGTAAATATTCAATATCATTGTCTTCCATCGAGATGATAGCCTGCTAAACTTTCGCTCCCATGCCGGTTGTTGATATTATTGGTTGTTATTTCTCATCTAACCTGGCAACAGCAAAATCTTCATATTATTATTACGGATAAGACTATTCTTTAAATAATAACACTATCTCAAAATATAAAATGTTGATTTCAGATATCACGACACGTCATATCACGTGGTTTGCCTGGCTCAGATGCTACAAATGTTATGGTTGATACCGTGACGGCTTCATCAGCTGGGACCGATTCATAAATTCAATTATGTGTACATATCAACGTTTATAGCTGGAACACGAGAGTTTGGAAAATAAAAAATAAAAACTGAAGGGGGTGTTAATAAAGAGCTTGCGTGTTTCAACTGCGACTAATGATACAAATTAATTGCAGAAGAAAGCTTCCCAACCGAATGGTGCACGACATCTGTTTGTTTGAATTTTGTTCTCTCTGGAGCCACTTCCTAGTACCTAAATGGTGAGTCTGTTCGTTTGTAATTTGTCGAGTGGAGTCGTGAAATCGAGCCTGGTGATGGAGAGGTTTTTGAAGGCGCGTAAACTTAATGGTTCACTAAATTAGTGTACCTTACTCTGGCTTGCGTGCTGCGCTCGAAATGGATGGAGGTTTGTATAGAAAATATACATCCGGAACAGTAAAAATTGAAACAAAGTTCTGTTCCGTGTCCGATTTCTGTCATCATTAGAACGTTTGAAGCTTGAAAAGAAAGTAGAGAGAGTATTCCCAAATGTGCACAGTGGATTTTAGGCGTATTTGAGTTAACCAATGACCTGACTATTGAAAAAGTTATGCGCTTCAGGCCTAAATTGATTCTAGGTCTAGCACAAGGTTTTATGCCAAATTTGGGCCGGATCGGAAAACGGGAAGGCGTCGCTCCACGAGACTTAAAGTTGTATGGGATTTTGTGACATTTTGTTTAAGAGGAACATGAAAAACCAGTATTTCAACAATAACTTTAGTTACCCTGAATTTATTACGAAATAACCTATTCATCAGACTAAATACTTTCCATGTCTAATAGAGTTAAGTTTTAGAGTAGACAGAATAAGCTGACAGTACAACGAAGCCTGCAAATTTCAAGAGCATTAAAGGATGATATGATTCATTTGACGTAGCTAAGCGGGATTCTGAATGGTTCTGAAAGATCATCTACAGGATATTCAAAAAATCACAGGAAAAGGAGTCCTGAAACATATAAAGACCAAGGATGTATGAGAACCAAAAATTACTGATTGCAAAGCTAAGTATTCAATGTCTTTAATATTTTTATCTTCTTTAATTTTTGAAAGTTTCAACAAATGCCTTCAAGGTATTTTGAATAAGTTTTAAATTGTGCAAATTATTTTCGACACTAATGCTCGAAGTTCTATACTTAAAACTATTCACGAAAGTGATTAATTTTTTTTTTTTCGGGGAGTTTTTTCGGCTTGCAGTCTTGTTTTTAGCAAAAACGACGTATTGATTTACGTTTCCAACGTTTCGATCCTTATTGGATCTTCTTCAGGGACTAAAATAGTGTTTATTTAGTTAGTTCTGCTGATTATAATTTATGCTTTCTTACCGAAAAAATGCCGTTTTCTTGTGAGTGTCGACTCGGCTGGTCGTGTATAGCTGTCTTTTGATCTGTTTTCCGAATAATTTAATTTAATTCGTGTTTTTAGATGTAAGGTATAGTGTATCGACTTACTGCGTACAGATGTTTGCGGATAAAAATCCGTTTGTCTAGTGATTTTGGGATTAATTTTCCACAGCATCGAACTTTTAGCACAGTCTTCACTTTCCACTTATCTTGTTTTGATCAAAAATCAGTTGTTGTGTGTGTGTGTGTTGGTGGTGTAGTTTTTTTGTGTGTATTTTTCTGATTATCTGGCAGTTCGCTTATTTTTCCGAGTAGTTGGAAAATGTTGGCGTATGAAGAGTGGATGTTTTCAGTGTCTTTCTTAATGTTTACTGTGTTTTTAGTTGTTTTAATGTGGCAGCTTTCCAATATCTTCAATTTTTCCTGGTTGTTTCCCCTGTCAATAATCCTGGCTCCTTCGATGTCGAAAAGGTGGTGCGTGGCGATTTCGTGATCCAGAAGTGCAGTTTGTTGGCTCAGCTTTGCAATTGGGTAGTCTGCTTTAGTGTATCCTAGTTCCCATAAACGTTTTAATTCGTTTGTTTGACATCGATGTTGGGACATTCGCTGCTTCAGTTTCACGCTAGTAAGTCCTATGTAGCATGCCTTACATTTTTCCCCCACGTTTTCATCGCTTGTTTCCAGTTTTTCCTCTCCATTACAATTGATTTTGTAGATTACATTGGTGTTTTCCCCATATGGTGTTTTATCTTTGACTAAAGGAAAAATCGATCCAATTGTTTTCATCTGTTTGCTGGCGATTTTTATGTTTCCATAGTCGTTTCGCAAAGTTTTTGTTATCTGCATCGTAAGATTGTCGATATTTGTAAGAGAGCGATATTTTACTTGCTGTGTATTATCGTTTTCTGTCATAGCTGTTCTCGACGGTGATTTTTCGTTTAGTCTGTTCAATATTCTGTTTATAAGTGTTTTAGGGTAATCGTTTAAACTCAGTTGTTTACTGATAATATGTTTAGCCTGGTTTGCTCCAGAGTGTGAAGAAAACTGTGTGACTCGTTTAGCAAAAGATAAAGCTACATTTACCTTTTGGTGAAGTGGGTGGAATGAATGGAAATTAAGAAACCGTCCTGAGGCAATAGGTTTCATATACCAATCCGTTGTGATGTTTCCATTGGCATTCCTGTAAAGCATCATGTCCAAAAACGGTAATCGACCGTTGGACTCTAATTCTACCGTAAATTGGATATTTGGATGTTGTTTATTGAATGTTTCATTAATAGATTCAACTTCATTCTTAGGTAGAACCAGAAACAAATCGTCCACATATTTCTTAATGTGTGTAGATGTGCATGAGCTTTCAGTTATGGCATTATCCAATAAGTCCTCTAACACAAGTGCACTGACTGAGTTGCTCATTGGATTTCCCATTGCACAACCCGATTGTTGTTTGTAGTAGATTTTGTCGAAGCTAAAATAGCTACTTTCGAAGCAAAATTCTACTATCTCCCAGAAAATATCCAGACAGATTGGCGTGTGTTGTGAGATGCGGTCCCAGTGTTTTATAACACTCTTCCGAACGAGTTCGATAGGTATCGAAGTAAATAACGATACCACGTCAAACGAAACCATGATGTGTTCTGGTGGTACTGATATTGTGTGGATATATTTACAAAATTCGAATGAGTTTTTAATTTCATATTTCGAGTCGATCGATTTTTGTATGATCGAGCCAATTAATTTGGATAGCTCGTACGATGGTGTTGTCATACAAGGGACCACGGGACGAAGCGGGAGGTCTGCCTTGTGTGCTTTAGGCTGGCCGTATATTTTCGGGCACACGGCTTTGTACGTGCGTAACTTTTTTGCCATTCTCCCATCTATCAGTTTCAGTTGTTCTAGGCGTTTGACGATATCGTTGTTCTTGGATTGAAAACTCGAGGTTGGGTTGCGATCAACTTTTTTGTATGTTTTTTCGTCATCTAAAAGTTTTTTCATTTTTTCTGTATACATTTCTTTCTTCATCAGTACTGTTTTGTTTCCCTTGTCCGCCTTCAGTGCAATTAGATCCGGGTGTGATTTGAAAAATATTTTGGTTTTGTTTTCGGCTGTTTTATACATTTTTGATATTGTATCGTTGTATCCGTTATTTAATTTCTGATTTAGGAAATTTTGGATGTGGTTTGCTATTTTGCAATTGCACTGAAGGCGGACAAGGGAAACAAAACAGTACTGATGAAGAAAGAAATGTATACAGAAAAAATGAAAAAACTTTTAGATGACGAAAAAACATACAAAAAAGTTGATCGCAACCCAACCTCGAGTTTTCAATCCAAGAACAACGATATCGTCAAACGCCTAGAACAACTGAAACTGATAGATGGGAGAATGGCAAAAAAGTTACGCACGTACAAAGCCGTGTGCCCGAAAATATACGGCCAGCCTAAAGCACACAAGGCAGACCTCCCGCTTCGTCCCGTGGTCCCTTGTATGACAACACCATCGTACGAGCTATCCAAATTAATTGGCTCGATCATACAAAAATCGATCGACTCGAAATATGAAATTAAAAACTCATTCGAATTTTGTAAATATATCCACACAATATCAGTACCACCAGAACACATCATGGTTTCGTTTGACGTGGTATCGTTATTTACTTCGATACCTATCGAACTCGTTCGGAAGAGTGTTATAAAACACTGGGACCGCATCTCACAACACACGCCAATCTGTCTGGATATTTTCTGGGAGATAGTAGAATTTTGCTTCGAAAGTAGCTATTTTAGCTTCGACAAAATCTACTACAAACAACAATCGGGTTGTGCAATGGGAAATCCAATGAGCAACTCAGTCAGTGCACTTGTGTTAGAGGACTTATTGGATAATGCCATAACTGAAAGCTCATGCACATCTACACACATTAAGAAATATGTGGACGATTTGTTTCTGGTTCTACCTAAGAATGAAGTTGAATCTATTAATGAAACATTCAATAAACAACATCCAAATATCCAATTTACGGTAGAATTAGAGTCCAACGGTCGATTACCGTTTTTGGACATGATGCTTTACAGGAATGCCAATGGAAACATCACAACGGATTGGTATATGAAACCTATTGCCTCAGGACGGTTTCTTAATTTCCATTCATTCCACCCACTTCACCAAAAGGTAAATGTAGCTTTATCTTTTGCTAAACGAGTCACACAGTTTTCTTCACACTCTGGAGCAAACCAGGCTAAACATATTATCAGTAAACAACTGAGTTTAAACGATTACCCTAAAACACTTATAAACAGAATATTGAACAGACTAAACGAAAAATCACCGTCGAGAACAGCTATGACAGAAAACGATAATACACAGCAAGTAAAATATCGCTCTCTTACAAATATCGACAATCTTACGATGCAGATAACAAAAACTTTGCGAAACGACTATGGAAACATAAAAATCGCCAGCAAACAGATGAAAACAATTGGATCGATTTTTCCTTTAGTCAAAGATAAAACACCATATGGGGAAAACACCAATGTAATCTACAAAATCAATTGTAATGGAGAGGAAAAACTGGAAACAAGCGATGAAAACGTGGGGAAAAAATGTAAGGCATGCTACATTAGACTGAGTCGATTTGGGGTCATTTTCGAATTTCTCAAACCCTGGGGTCTCAAAAGCTTCGTTTTGGTCCAAAACTCATCCATGATTTTTGGCAGAATTTTTAAGTAACGTTTACATGAGTAAATTTGGCCTTTTAGGTTTGTATGGGAAAATTGAATATTTTGTACTGAAAAATCAACATCATTTTTGTTTCTTCTGTGGAACCAAGCCTGCAAATGGTTTTTGTGCCAATTTATAAATTTGTTATAGGAAATTTTCCGCTGAACAACTTCGTCGAAGACCGTAACTTCGTATCTTATTAGACAAAAAAGTTATTAGCTGTTTAACAGGGGTATGTCTTTTGGCATTGATGAACAATAAATTCAATTGACACCACTGCTTGTGCCCCGCGAAGTAGTGCATTAAAAGTAGTGATGCAATACCTCGCAAGGCACACAACAGTGGTGTCTATTGAATTTATTGTTTATCAATGCCAAAAGACATACCTCTGTTGAACAGCTAATAACTTTTTTGTCTAATAAGATACGAATTTACGGTCTTCGACAAAGTTGTTCAGCGGAAAATTTCCTTCAGGAATTTTATAAATTGGCACAAAAACCACCAGCTGGCTCGGTTCCACAGAAGAAACAAAAATGATGTTGATTTTTCAGTACAAAATATTCAATTTTCCCATACAAACCTAAAAGTCCAAATTTACTCATGTAAACGTTACTTAAAAATTCTGCAAAAAATCATGGATGAGTTTTGGACCAAAACGAAGCTTTTGAGACCCCAGGGTTTGAGGAATTCGAAAATGACCCCAAATCGACTCAGTCTAATGCTACATAGGACTTACTAGCGTGAAACTGAAGCAGCGAATGTCCCAACATCGATGTCAAACAAACGAATTAAAACGTTTATGGGAACTAGGATACACTAAAGCAGACTACCCAATTGCAAAGCTGAGCCAACAAACTGCACTTCTGGATCACGAAATCGCCACGCACCACCTTTTCGACATCGAAGGAGCCAGGATTATTGACAGGGGAAACAACCAGGAAAAATTGAAGATATTGGAAAGCTGCCACATTAAAACAACTAAAAACACAGTAAACATTAAGAAAGACACTGAAAACATCCACTCTTCATACGCCAACATTTTCCAACTACTCGGAAAAATAAGCGAACTGCCAGATAATCAGAAAAATACACACAAAAAAACTACACCACCAACACACACACACAACAACTGATTTTTGATCAAAACAAGATAAGTGGAAAGTGAAGACTGTGCTAAAAGTTCGATGCTGTGGAAAATTAATCCCAAAATCACTAGACAAACGGATTTTTATCCGCAAACATCTGTACGCAGTAAGTCGATACACTATACCTTACATCTAAAAACACGAATTAAATTAAATTATTCGGAAAACAGATCAAAAGACAGCTATACACGACCAGCCGAGTCGACACTCACAAGAAAACGGCATTTTTTCGGTAAGAAAGCATAAATTATAATCAGCAGAACTAACTAAATAAACACTATTTTAGTCCCTGAAGAAGATCCAATAAGGATCGAAACGTTGGAAACGTAAATCAATACGTCGTTTTTGCTAAAAACAAGACTGCAAGCCGAAAAAACTCCCCGAAAAAACATATTTCCAGTCGAATTTCTCTACCACAAAAAAAAAAAAAGAAAGTGATTAAATAATCACAAACAAAAGTTTGATATTTTATCAAAAATTCTAAATGTGTGTTGAGGTAAACGAAGTAAATTGCTGCACTTCATTGATTTAGTTTATGCTGGAGTGGTATAGATTTTTCTTTTTTTTTTATGTTTCGTTCTCGAGAACATTGTGAGAACATTAAAAAACACTTAAAGAACTTCTTGTTAGAATAACAGATGTCAAGAACAGACACAAGTTAAATAATTTATCGAATTATATTTAATTAGGTATAAACATCAGCTTGACATTAATTTGAAATTTATTTTTGATTCGGTTTCGATCACAACGTCTCTAAGGTGATCGAACTGTTAGGATAACGTTCTAAAGCAAAACTAACGTTCTAAAGCAAGATTTTTTGAAACTAAATGATTGAAGGAATTTATTTTTTTCTGGACATTTTTTTGAAAATATGAAACTATAATTTTGTATTTTATGATGCATGAACATTGTTTATTGAGGCTAGTTATAATATCATACAATAAATAGTTGGCTAGTACTATTGAAAATCAAAATTCACTCCAAAACTAGAGACACGAAAGCCACAACCGTGGTAAAATGTCTATAATAAATATAAAAAAAAAAAAAAAACTCCAAAACTCCTTATAGAAATATGTAAATGAACATTTGCGTTAAAGTTTTTTTCGTAAAAAATTGCAAAAATTAAAAATAAATGTGTGATGCTTCTTTTGAAAATTCATAAGTATGAACATAAGGGAAAATAGTAAGAATTTTGTATACTTTAATACATATTCGTTTTTTCGGAGCTTTATAAATGTTTTTGAAGATCGTTTTTATTTTATGTTTGTTTACAAACTTCTATTACATTAAATTTATACTTCGATGTTTCTTAATAAATTTCTCAAAACAATTTTAACCTATTAACATAACAATTTTTGTATAAAAGCCTCATTGAAGCTAAGAGTTTCAGTTGGAAACTTTAGGAGCATAGGAGGTGTAGGACAAATTCATCACCCGTAATGCTGGCCTAGCATCTCCCAGGGTTTGCATTCCCCATCTTTACGTTTCTTAATCCTCCCCACGTTTATGGGTGGATCGTAGAGGTCTCTTTGTAATTTGTAATAGTCGTTATTTTTTTTATCGCTAATTAACTTAACATACACATGCTTGCTTATGAACTCGAAGCTTTCTAAAGGAACTTTATTAGGTAGGATAATAATATTTATGGTTCACCGTAACACTAGTCAAAAGTGTCTCCCAATAAATTCCTTAAACCCTTCTCCAATCCAAAATTATTTTGCTAGGATGCAGAGGTGACCTCGGTCCTAAAGCACAAAATAGATCTTTCATCCTTTTCTCTTTCTTCCAATCTATCCATTGACTACTAGGACGTGGCCGGCGCCGTTATTGACTTTAAAAGAGAGAGCATCAGTTTTGTGCAGTGTGAATGAGCTGCCAATCCCAAGCACCATTCATTTGACCTCTGAACAAAATTGATGGCCTCGGTCAATCGCGGAGTAGCAACCATTGGTGATGTGGAACTTGTTCTACTAAGCCACGCCAGCGATCGTGGCGAAGTGATTGTTATCATAATTTGGTTTTGGAACAAGTCATGCATAAATTTTCTACAACCATGTATTTCGGGTTTTACGGTTTATGGTGGATGTGAGTAGTTAATCAAGCTAAGCTAAGCTAAGCTAATAACTTTAGTTACCCTGAATTATGACAAAAATTTCATCCGTAGTCCGTAAAAATGAACAAACATTTTTTCACCACTTTTCAAGAGGCGTCATAATGTTCGACCGCCCTGGCCGGAACACGCAATTTGAATGCATGCCATTTCTTCCAATAATGACCGTTTTCAAAAACTTTCAAATCGCTAGTTTGCAATATTTTTTTTTTTTCAAAAGTTGTAGTTGTGGATAATATTCACATGATGGATTGGAGAGTAGTCCAGGCAAAACTCATCATATCTTTTATGGGAAATTAACACTTGAACACTTTTTTTCGTTTAAAAGTTGCCAGAAGCCTAGTTTTATAATTATAAACAACTTTTGGTTAACGAAAAATTTGGTCGTTAAGGGATTTTTTTTAAATTGCATAACCACAGGGGCTAAGAAACATGACTTTCAGCACTATTTCGGTTGTAGCTCTCACACATTTCAACTATTTGTTCCTAAGCTTCGGAACATTTAGAGACTGACTCATACCAACGCTCGTACTCTATTCTTGTTTAAATTATTTGACAAATTACTGATATAAATTTAACTTATACAGTCCCCCCACAATCATTAGTCACTTAACGTATCATTTCACCACAAAATGTTCGTTCATTCGGGTGTTAGTGGACCAAACATCAAGCTTTGCATGAATTTCAGTCATTGAATATTCCCTCTTTGATTTCAAACATGATTTTGTTTCCAATTTTGTTGAAAAATAAAATAATTTACCGAAACAATCAACGTTTTTCAAAACCACAATTATGGGTCAAATTTGAAGCCTGTAACAATTATTAGTCATATTGCCCACAATTATTAGTCACATAGAAGTCCATGGCAACACCCGAATATCAACATGAAAATCAACAAGTTTCTGGCAAACATTCAGGGGCATTCTTCGCTAGTATACGTTCAAGGGGCAATTGGGTTGAGCTAGCAACCAAGAAATGTTTTGTTTTGCTTGCGAAAAAGTGACCCATGATTGTGTGGAGCTTGGTGGATTCTGTAACAATTATGGGTCACTTTTATTTTGCTAAATATTATTGAATTTTCACATTTCATTCGCTCAGTTTTATTTGGAAAATGTAAACTCTTCTTTTGTGCTTATATGGGACCAATTCATTTGGTTGGAATGTTTGAAATACCCGCATAAGGGCTTTAACGGTTGAAGATGTCAACCTTATAACATTGGAATTTTATGCGATAGTTCCACAGCTTATAGTCCACCTTTGATAAAAAGTATTCAAACAGCAATTTTACTGTTATCAAACGCACAAATAATATTTTCAATGCATTTTGATGATATTGTCGATTAACTAAAAACAATAATTTGATATAATTTCTTTTGGTTTAGTAGATATCAGCAGTTCTAATGATCGGTGACTAATAATTGTGTGTGACCCATGATTGTGGGGGGACTGTACGAAAAGTAAATGTACATATTAGTATGCCTTTCAACCGGTTTTTTTTGTTTCAAATATAGGCGTTTACCAGCTTCATGACATTCGTAAATTTATATCAACGTTGCAATAAGTGGACGGATATTGAAAAACTAACATGATACAACTGTTTCCGATGTTAACTCTTGGGCTCGACTCGCGAACATTGCCTTAGGAGGCAACTGACTTACCAACTGAACTATGTGACAAGCCCATGGACAGGATTATTGTTTCATCTCTTTTAGGTGCTTTAAACAGGCGAAAATTTTGAAATTGACTCACGTATTTCAACAATAATAACGATCAAATTCTTAACAATTATAAGATGTATATGGGTCATTCCAAACCAAGTGACCATGAAAATGCAACGACCCTCTTCGATTTCGCTCAAAATCAGTAGGGTGACTTATTATAACGTTTATAAGAAAAATCCAGAGTTTTGGGGGAATCGGACCACCCTCCCTCAAATGGCAGCCCCCCCTTTGTGGAAAATTTGGCAATTTTTGCCAAAAAAACTGTTTTTGTTTTTTTAATATCTCAAAAACGGTAGAAGCTACAGATAAGATAAGACCATCCCTATAAAGAATATGTTATAAGCTATCAAATGAATTGATAGAAAATTTTCAGCAGCGTTGTCAAACTAGAAAATTTAGCATTTTAAAACTTAAATTGCGATTATCTCAAAATGCCTCCATGTTTATTTTTGATTTGATGGCGCCAATGGATTCAGTGTGAAATTTTACATAAGAATCACTCATTCACTCAAAACAATATGAGCCGTTTCGGAGATATCAAGTTTTTAAGATGGGAAGTTCGTGAAATTTCACCGTTACGCCAATACATCTTATAAATACGCCTCCGAAAGGATGGATTTGCTTCCGCATATACTACAGGGTGCGGCAATTGAACTGCTACATTACTTCATCAGTAATTATTTCGTTGCACACGAAACAGTATTGAACGACCCCTCGTAGCTTTGTTTACATAGTCTTAGCTATCATTATTGCACAGTGCTGCAGAACATCAATCTAGCTGTACGAAATTAATAGCGCCCAGGGATGAAGAGATATACGTTTGATGTCTTCAGCAACATTGTTCAATTTTACATGGAGAAAATTCTTGCATAAAAATTTTTGCCGAGGGGTCCACCGATAGCGAGATAAAAATGCTATCTTTTTTTATTTTTCAAATAAGAGCTTTGATGTCTTCGACAAAGTTGTGTTGATCAAAATACATAAGTTTGTTGAATATGTCAAAGTCCTACCACATCACTCTCTGGAGTTACAGTCAAAGTAAAAAAAATCTCTTGAAAAAACAGATTTTTAAACCTGACACCTTGATGATTGGATAAAATGGTTCGCTGTCTTCGAAACAAAGTTGTAACAAGCCACGATCTATAATTGTCTCATATATTATAATAGTTTAAGAAGTAGCTGAAGCACTACAGAAAGCATTTAGTGTATTTTATTGGCAATTTTGGAAGGCTTGTTCATCGAAATGTGCACATTTTTACAGCATTAAAATTCGGTTTTTCAAATAATTTAAATTAAAAAAAAATGGAGCTAATCTCTTAATTTTGGTAGAGCACTAAATTCGTATTTGATACCACATAAATGAATAATATAACACACATTTGATAGTTTATAACATATTCTTTATAGGGATGGTCTTATCTTATCTGTAGCTTCTACCGTTTTTTAGATATTAAAAAAAAACAAAAACAGTTTTTTTGGCAAAAATTGCCAAATTTTCAACAAAGGGGGGGCTGCCATTTGAGGGAGGGTGGTCCGATTCCCCCAAAACTTTGGATTTTTCTTATTAACGTTATAATGAGTCACTCTACTGATTTTGAGCGAAATCGAAGAGGGTCGTTGCATTTTCATGGTCACTTGGTATAGAATGACCCATATGTATAATTTTGGTGAAATCCAAATGTGTCATGGAATTTCTTGTCTAAACTTTTGTTGTAGTGACCCGCTCGCGTTTGGCGGGTAAAACCAAGGGGTTGAACAAAACAAACATTTCCGTACCAAGTTTTCAGTCAAGAAACCCGCAGGAAGAAGAAAATTGAAACGAGTGAAACACGTATATGGGCAACATGGCCGTCTTCATTGCAACAATTTCAACCAGAGGCAATTTTTTAATAATCCTTAAAATGATATCTGCGGCTCGGGAGTGTTTATAAATAAATTATGGTTGGGCTCAAAATGCAGAGTTTTCAGCATAATCCTCGTTATAATTGATGCCAACAAAAGATGCGTTTGGCAACCAAAATGTTACCCTATTTCGAGTCTGTTATGGGGTGAAGTGTTTAATTTCGGGGACCACACTGACATTCTGTGACTGACTAATTGAAGTTTTCCACATTTTAATTTCGATCCCTGAACGCTTAATGTCTTTGAAATGGAGTTGCCCAAAGATTAGTATCGTATAAATTTATAATTCATGACATTAAATTTAAATGGATTTGAAATTTTATCAATCTACGCGCAGTACTGGCAGTGCTTCGTTTAAAAATAAAAAAATATTTTTTTTCTTTTAAGCAGAATAGATTTTCTAATGACAGAAAAAAACAGTAAACGATTTATTAATGTTAGTTTTTTTCTGAATACTTCAAAGAAATTGGCTTAATTCAGATAGATTTGCATCTGAAGCGAAATGAACCTTACGAGTTCTCGACAGACCTCGATAGAGTTTTTTTTACTAATAGTTTATTTTTTGTTCTTATTTATTTTCAAAAGCGAGTAAAGGCGCTTTAACCTTAGTCGATGACCCGAAATGGGGGTACACAGAAATCAATGACAGAACATAAAAATCATATTTCTACTGATATTTTTGTTAAACTATGAATGTTTGGGACTTTAACTTCTTTAAGGCGTTGTGATGATTCCGATTTTGTTTTTGTTTCTGTGAACTAAATAACTCATTTCCAGCCACTGAAGGATGGACCTACTTCTATTATATACAAGAAGCACTTTTTAGTGGCCTTCCGTCACATTGCCCCTCGGGGCGTATGGTTCTGGTGGTCCACGCTCCTTCTCTCCTTCGATCCTGACGTATCTGCGTTCTATGCAGCACAGTGGGCCCGGCCAGTTTATGTTTTGAATTATTTTAATGTATTTATGTTAATATGATGGAAAACATGAACGAAGACAAGAAGAATAATAACAATCTTTAATTATTCTCCGGGATCAGCCACAAGTTCCGCCTGTGGAAGTACGATTAGCGATTTCTACCGGACTTAGGATCATTTTTCTTCTCAAAATATCTATTCAGAATGGTTGGAACTCTCTGTATTAAAAATTGGTCGGAATGAACCAAAGTAATTGATGAAATACTTCCTCTTCTCGTTACCATGTGTCGTAATCTGAGGGTTTTTCCTTGTACCGAAGGCCGTCTTCTCGGGGTCGCTTACTCCACTAGATGTATACTTCACAAAATTCGATTTAAGAATGACCCGATTAGCACAAGTGTCGTTCTATTTATAGGTAAAAGTTACTGCGCAACAATGAACGCAATGAACATTTTTTTCCAATCAAAGTAGCCAGATTTTCTCAGTTTCCGCATGTTGTTCACTTGTCTGTCAATTATTAGTGCGTGTTGAGAAATTCTAAGTGATTAAATTACGCTCTTTTCTTCTAACATAAATTATTTGATTTTATATTTTCCATTATCTCATATCTATCCTACAATACTTCCCTTCTTTACTCTCTCAAGTATTATGTCGTAAAAATTAAAATGATTCATAAATTTAAGTTATTCTCATCATTTTTTTTTTGCGAAAATATTTAGTTTTTATCAGAATGCTACAAGCATAAAATAAAGTTTTTTTTTCACTTCTCAATCGAAGAGGTTTCTACTTCCAGTCGTCTTCCTTACCATCGGGGAAACATGAATGATCTTTTCACAAATGATTTTTTTTATAGGTTCGGCCATTTAGTATTCCAAAACTCTGATTTCAATCTTCTGTTTTCTCATAGGAGACAGATAACCATTTTCTTTGATTTCATCATAAAGTTTCAAATCTTTTCATCCGAGTTCAACTTTCTGTGTTCCGCCTTCTCAACGGGGCACAAATGTACCTTTCAATTGCATATTAGAGTTCAGCCTTCTCCATTAGACTTCTATCTCGGTCTTCTGTCTTATCATCGGAGACAAAAATGAGCCTTTCTGCTCCTTATATTTTCGATTCCACGTTAGAGTTTCTGTCTAATCCATCAGAACTCTATCTTGATCTTCCGCCTTCTCATTGGAGACACAATTGAGCCTTTTTCTGCTCTTAATACATTCAATTCAATTTAAGAATTTCTGCCTTCTCTATCAGAACTCTTTTGCAGTCTTCCGCCATATCATCGGAGATATAAAGGTGGTTTTTATGATTCATCAAAGAGTTTCTGCCTTTTCCATCAGAACCCTATTTTTGTCTTCCGCCTTCTCATCGGAGACACAATTGAGCCTTTTTCTTGATTCGTCCTAGAGTTTCTGCCTTTTCCATCAGAACTTCACAAACTAATAACTTCGTCTTTCCTACCGAAGCTATTCCAACAAATATCGACAAAGTAAATTTCGTCTTTACTTTTGAAACTCACTTTTCGTGCTTTTCCATTCTAACTGAAAAGTTCAAAACATAACCCGAGAAAAGATTCAAACTCTTTGTTTTTTTTTATGTTGAGATTTCTTCCTAAAAGACTTTTTTACAAGTCTTCATGAAGAATCCTATCGGATTCTAGATCCGTAGCTGCTGCCGACTGCGCCATTGTCGTAACCTGAGGGTTTTTCCTTGTACCGAAGGCCGTCTTCTCGGGGTCGCTTACTCCACTAGATGTTTACTTCACAAAATTCGATTTAAGAATGATCCGATTAGCACAAGTGCCGTTCTATTTATAGGTAAAAGTTACTGCGCAACAATGAACGCAATGAACATTTTTTTCCAATCAAAGTAGCCAGATTTTCTCAGTTTCCGCATGTTGTTCACTTGTCTGTCAATTATTAGTGCGTGTTGAGAAATTCTAAGTGATTAAATTACGCTCTTTTCTTCTAACATAAATTATTTGATTTTATATTTTCCATTATCTCATATCTATCCTACACCATGCTACTTGTATCATTAGATATTGCTATCGTCTCACTCTTTATTTATCATATATCCTATCCGGGAAAGTACTCATATCTGAATGAGTAAATGAGAAACTACTTATATCTTTGTGAATATTCTGAGGTATCCACTCAGAATATCTTGCAACACTGCTGAGCTACCACGAACTCAGTTTGAGTTGTCTCGCTTAACCGTATGATGATGTAAACATTTGTACCGCATTTATCATCATTACCTGTCATCAGCAATCATTGATCCATTGTTCTCGATTGCGGACCCATAGCATGTGGAGAACCAAAACATTTTTTTTGCTTTTTATCAAATTGAAGTTCTTATTATGTTCTCAAAGTGCAAATAGAAGAGCTTTATACAAAATGTAAAAAAAAAAATATACAAACCTATATCAACGAGACAATATTATCTTATTCGTCTGGAAGCCATTCAGAGAAAATTTACCCGTTTTGCGCTTCGTCTTTTGCCATGGAGAGACCCGTTGCAGCTCCCACCATATGGATCTCGCTGCGACTTATTAGGGATGAAAACTTTGAACCAGAGACGGAACTTACTAAAAACTATGTTCATCACGAAAGTTTTGCTGGGCGAAATTGACTCCCCCGCAATACTTGAAAAAGTCAACGTTAATGTTATCCCGAGAACTCTTCGATCCAGAGAACCGCTGCGGTTAAACTTTCATCGGACGGAGTACGGACAATACGAACCCATCCGGGCAATGTGCGCAACGTTTAATGAATACTATGAATGCTTCGATTACAATCTATCCTCTTCCGCTATACGTACCCAACTTCTACATGAAATTTAAAGATCACTTTGCTTTTTTAAAAACTGCTTGAATTGTATAATTTTAGTTACATAGTTTTTAAGTTTTCATGTAGACCCTGTTGTCAGATGAATAAATAATAAATAATAATAATAATAATAATAATAATATTGATTGATATTAAAATCTTAGTTTTTTTCGTTTCTAAAAAAATAGATAACATCTCATTTGATACAAACAATTGTTTTCTTCTACCTCAATTTGCTTGTTTCGAAAGCTTTTACTGAAATTTTAAAGTTCTCATACTAATGCTACAGGCATGGTTTTGTGGTACCGTGCGCACCTCTCAACCGGCAGGTGGTTTGAATCTCCTGGTTGTATTTAAACTTTTCAGTGATTGTGCAAGTTTTTAATTTAATTTAATTTATTTTATTTTATTATTGCTTGGTAGATTCATCATACATGAATGTTTGAGCACCAGGCAAGAAGTAATGCATCCTTGCAAAAAAGTTCTTAAATCCAAAGTAAACATAGCATGAAAAAGAAAAACTCAAATGTTTATCGTTTTGGTGGGCAATATGCTATCTGATTGAGTAATAATTTTGATAAAATTCTATCAAAGGGTGATATAATTAAGCTATTCTTGCTTGGACTTTTTGATATAATTTGTGATATTTTGATATCTGTACTCAAACCTTATAATTTTTCCAAAACAATTTTTGTTGTTGTATTTTATCACCATTTAAGAATGTAAAAACGTATTTATGGTGCTTGTCTAGATTATATTGGTCCTGTTTTAGCGAAAACTATGAGGTAATGTTCTTTCCTAAAAACCGTCGTTTTTGGCAGATGTGTTGAAATCGGATGTGGCCAAAATCGAATTTTGCCAAAAATAAAACGGGGTATTTGGAAAATAGGCGCATTAAACTCGCAACTGCCCTACGTTTATATTCGTTAAGGATACGTTGAGTGGATACTGGATGTACCTTGGAAATAAGCTTTTTAACAAATAATGTAACCTTTTGTATTTTGATGTGTCAACATTCTTTTTAGGTTGAAACAACAATGCAAGATCTTAAAGTTTTCGATTGCTTAAATGAACAGATTTCAGGTTGATTCAGCTATGCACATTGTTAAGGCTGATTAGCACTTTGTTCTTCCATGTAACTGTCAATATCTAAGACGTATTAACAAAAATATAGACTTAACTCCTGCTATTCATCCATTCCAACATCGCTTTCTGATAAAAATCACGGGCATTTACGGGTCAGCGAAAATAACTATATTTATTGCTGTGAGACTCGTATTTGACTGTTTCCAAAGACGTAACAGCCTACAATCACAATCAATCAATTTACAGACTTCCTAATCTTATATATTTCAAAGTTTTTCAGCTTTTGGATCAATTGGGTAGAAAATATACTGATTTTCTTCCGAACAAGTTCCACTAAAGCACATTAGAAATTTAACCTCAAATACTTGTTTTAACAAGGAAACTGGGAATCTAAACTCTCCCTTCAAGTTCTCCACAGCGGTTAAATATGTTATGGATGGCCGAAAATTGCTCTGTAAACTAACAATATCGAACAGCTTAACAGTCGTAAACAACAGTAGCAGCTCCTGGGGAAAGGTAAAACTCGGTCAACCGTAGTGTTCAACTTTATGCAAGGCATCTGGCAGCCATAAAGTGCACCTTGGTGGCAATATTTTAACTGCACTAGGTCGCGCGAATTTTTTCATACTTTCCCTCTTTCCCTCTCTGTTGAGTTTGAATGACTGAAAACTTCCAACACCAAGCACAAAACGCTAGGAAAAAGTTAGAGTACTGTAACGAAATAGCTGCATAATGCTTCGGGGGCCAAGAAACACTCGAAATTTTCCACTTGTTCTTGCCGCGCCGTTTGCCTCTGTTGAATCCTCTTATCGAATTGGATAGAAGGTTACATTCGATAGGAGGGTATGGGTGGCCCGAAGGTACATAGATAGAGAGTCCTTCAAAATGGAAACTCGGAACGTTCCAGCTAGGATTCGGTCGGTTGGATTAGTTAGTACTCAAGGGCTGGCCGCCACGTAAAGGGATTTGGAGGATGCGTCTGGAAATAAAATGTGCTACATAACTTGGTTTTCCATTTTACTAAAGCAAGTGAGTGTATTCGCAGCACACCACCACACGCAGTGGGAAAACATAAGCTGTGCAAATGGAATTGTTTAGAACGAAAGGAGGAAAACATTTACTTTTCATCGAATGAAAATGGTTTTTCGTAACTTTCGTGGAGATACCTTGTATGTAGATGATCGTATTATCTAAGCAATTTTCAAATAGCCTATTTAAAGAGCTGATTTATGTTCATAAAATGTATTCAAATTTGCAAAATATATCTTATCATGTTAAGCGCCAAAAGGTTATGTAAACAAATGATGGTGTTTCATAGCGGATTAAAAAGTACTTGTTTTCCTAAAGCGTAGTTACAATCACCCTACAAAACCTATACAAAACACATTATAAAACTCTCAGTTCCAATTTTCTTGACATTGTTATTAGGTTTCTCAAGATTAATACATTGCAATAACAAAATATCTCTATACAATTTCAATTAGGGTAAATGTACCCGACCTTGGCACCTAAGGCATGGTTTACCCTTTTTTTAACATTCCAACCTTCCTGTTGGGTGCACCATAGAACATCCTTTGAAGAATTTACTTGCTAACTTGCTTAGAGTTCAACAGAAATATGTTTTTTCTATGGAACTTTCTTTAAAGTGAGCAAAATGCATGCGAAGTACTCACTGCGGTGCTCCAATTACTTGGCCGCCGTACCAATTGTTTGCCGTTTCGATGATCCGATTCTTGGCCACCAGCAATGTGCAATAGATCTTTACCAACAATGCTCAATTGACAGTTAAGGGAATCGTTCGCTATTCTGAATATAAGGCCACTGACAGAATGACGGCAGCTGGGCGTAAAGTTCTATGCGCTTACTTTTCGCTGAATAAAAGCAATTCGAGAGAAATTACATCCATTTTTCGTAAGTGCTCTATTTTAATTGAGTACCGTAAACTGGGGAAACTTGGATCACTGGGGTAACTTTGATCAATATGAAATTAACTAAGACTGAAGTTAAAATATCTGAAAATTGTTTTCTACGTTTGAAAGCCTTTAAATTGAGTTTCAAATAGGCTAAGCTTGGTTTGTAGTCGGAGATTTTTTAAATTACTTAAAATCTAATTTTAAAATATTAAAATATCTGTTTTATCGAAGACTCACAAACAAACACCTCTCCTGATAAAATGAAAGCATAAGGAAGCAAATGGGTTTTTTTAAATGAAAGTTTTTAGTTTTTCCTTTGTAAAGGTATAGTATTAGAGTTTTTTCTATGGTCATTCCTTGATAATTTTTGTATTAAAAAACGGGCATTTTCTATGAAAAAGCCTGTATAGAAAAAATGGCTAAAAACCCTATCAAATGGTTAAGTTTCAATGAAAAAAAAAGAACAACAGAAGGATGACCTAGGGAATTGTATGAAGGTAAAATTTCATTTGTTTTTAAGACCAAAAAATATTAAGAAACGTTTATAATTGTTGCCCCTTAATGTATGCAGCAACATTGTCCATCTTTTGAGTATAAATGTTTTTAAATAAAACGAGTCCAAACAAAAAGTTACTGTTATTGATGATTCAAGCCTTCCGTGCTAATTGACATCTAAACAATGATTTTCAAGATGTTGAGATACGTTAAAATTATAGTGACCAAAGTTACCCCGAAACATGAAATCTGGTTTTTTAACAAATATTTAGTTATTGCCACTAATTTCGATTGAATATTCTGCTATCAATGATCATGCTTAATACTCCTTACATCAGTAAGTATATAAAAACTTTTATTTGTTACAAAAAAAGCAACCCCTTCCAAAATATTCGAAAATGAATGAAAAAAGTGATCAATGTTCCCCCAGTTTACGGTAATTTTTGGGTTTTGACAAAATTTGCCTGGATATTGCCCAGATTTTTGGTCGTTTATTCCGAAAAAAAAATGCTGAAAAAAATCTGGCAACTATTTAGACTTCTGAACGAACATGAAAAGTCCATACAAGTGTCATAGAAAATTTTTGTGCGTTCTAAGCGACTAACAAAATTCTAAAATAATCTATTACTGTCGTGCTTTCTAATGAACTTCTAACGAACTTTTTAGCTCCATGCGAAACTTAAAAAAAACGAAAAAACAAACACACACATATAGGATCTCAGTGAAACTTCATGATTCTTGGAAGAGATCTAAATTCTACTTAAGACTAAAGCGTACATCTTTCGAAGATGTAATGGCTATCATCTTACTTATGCTAACACCACCAGCCCACAGAAAGTGTACTATGTATATCGTGACCGAGACTCTATCTCATAACGTCTGGCTTAGAAGACTTGAACGCTATCCTCTAAGCCACGGTCGGCGGCAAACTTCTATGGAACTTGTGTATTATTCCAATTCTGTCTAAATATTTTCAGAAGGTTTTTTACGAATTCTCTTAGAATTTTTATTAGGTAAAACTAGAAAGACCGCACCAGTCAAAATGAGTGGTTTGACACTTTGTTTGTTTAATATCTTTTAAATACTTCGTTATAAAAATTCGCAAAAAATACAACTCATGAGCTTTGAATTTCAACAAATCCGTGTTTTTTTTCTATAAGCTGAGCAGTTTACCATGTGTGCACGGTTACACTGCCATTCATCCAAGATCAACTTTTTTGCATGCTAGAGGTAAAAAAAACGGCATTTATAGATTTGAAAGAAATTTTGTGTTATATACATACATGGTTCATGCAAAAAAGTTGATTTTGGAAAAATGGCAGTGAACCCGTGCACCCATGGTAAATTGCTTTACTTAGAGAAAAATGTTGCTTTAAAACCTACAATTTTAAGTACAACTAAAGCAATATGTTAAAATACTTCCGAGCGATGGCTGCTTGAAAATATCTACTGCGACAAAAATGAAATGAAACCGTGCACCCATGGTCAATATCCATAACCATTTAACCTTGCAAAGCCGTTCGCTAAATATCCTTTTTGGTGAAATTTGAGTTGTAGCTTGATTTCATTCTCCTGGCTGTAAATGTTAACCGATTTTGAAGATATTATATTTATTGTGTAAGTAATTTAATAATATGATGTTTGGAATCGTCAAGAATCCATCTATCCGACAATGTATAGATATGTTGGGGTCAAATGAAAGTTTTAACCACTATCTCAGATCTTTCGGTAGAAAAAAAAATCTTACTTTAAAAAAACGACATCCAGTTTTGGCTTTGCTTAGCTGTATTTCATTTCCCAATGAACCGATTTTCAAAACTCAAATTTAAATTTTATGTCGTTAATTTGCTCACCGTTTTCATTGAACATATTTGGTCTGTCAAAACTCCCAATTCTTCAGTATATTGGAATGATGATAAAGAGGTTTGAAATGTGCGCTTCGGGTCATATTGACCCAAACAGCTTTGGAGGTTTAACATGATTTCCTAATGAAATTGATAATGTGTTTTAAATATTTGATAATTATTAGAAATATTCAATTTATGACATACACGCAATTGTCAACTATGCCAAAATGAGGTGATTCCGTGCACCCATGGTAAAAAAATATTTCCATCTTTTATATAAAATTCTCTTGTAACGGTGTTTGGCCCAAACGATTCAAATGAAATTATTTTTAGAATATTCTGTGGGCATGCGAATCGGTTTATATCGAATAAAAATAACAGAAAGTCGCATCAATTGTCTGTAATAGTTAAATTTGTAGTTTTTGGAATCAAATTAAAGTCATGGCATCCATTTTTTGAGATTTATTTTTCCTTTTGCGGGGTTTGTTTTTCGTCTCCAAGATTGAGGCGTCGCGAGCCAACGTCGCCAGAGGATAGTAACCATGGCATAGCATACTGATTAATGGGAAAATTTGGGCGCTTATTTCTCAACCAAGAATATTTTCAATGCACGTGGTGGTACTATGAAGCCTGAAATTCATTTCAAAGCCTTTACACAAAATTTTGCATCTATGGAAAAGTTCAGAAAAAGCATTGTGCTTTTCTTTACCTCATTAAACGGGACAAATGTTAACTTAGAAATATCTTTTTGTCAACATTTTTGAATATTTAACTATCAACAATAGTTGGTTGAGAACTGATTTAGTTATGTAAGAAACGAAAATTGATTTGTTTTAAAGATTTACATATTTTTCTTAGACATATAAAAGTTCATCTATGATAAAATCCGTTAGCAATTGCCCCTGTGTATCTGATTTGAAGTTCAGATTGAAATTTAAAAATAGAAGCCGAAGAAACTTTGATAGCTGTTACGCTTCTGCGCGAAAAAAAAAACATCATTTTATGGTTTTGTGTGATGGTTACATAGAAAAATTAAGAAATTAAGCATACCACCGTCAAAGCATGAACATATTTTTTTCGAACCATTCATATTTTGAAAATCTACTTTTCAATGGATTGTTAATGAACAGATAAGGTCAGTAAGTTTAAATCTTCAAAAGTCTTAAAAGGGGTCCCCGGCATTAAAATTTTTGAGATTCAGTTGAATAACAAAATTTAAAAATATTTTTTTCTTCTTTAAAAACCATTCCATATTAATCCATATTAATTTAATTTGCAGTTTTTTAATAAACAATAAAAATAATAGGTAGTAAAAAGTAAAAAGTATAAAAAGTCGCCAGATTCCATACCATGACAAGTACTGTTTGGCATCACTTCAAGTTGTAATGTGTCATGTCTACAAGTTTAGTTCATGGCGAAAAAATTATCAACATGATTTTAACAGGGTAAGGTATTTGGGTACGAGATATGTTTCTATTTAAAAACCTTTCTGCATTTCTTATTTCTAGGTGGAGTGGAAAATAAGGTGTCTTTGTTCATATTGTATTTGGCACAATTTGAAAACAAATCAGACAAATAAAGCGAAATATTAAGACATTTAGATACTAAAAATTATTTTATAGCAGTTCGTGAGCACTTCATGCATCTGGAAAGGGCTAAAAGTTTATATCATTAAAACATACATTTTGATTCAATATAAACTCTTTGAAGTTTAAAAAAAAGAGTAAAAGTTTCAGATCTTGAAAGAACAATTTAGAGATCAATTTTAAGAAAATATTATTAAATCATCTGTGTACTGAAACTCGAAACCCCAGTTAAAGCTCTCTTTTTTAAGCGTTTGCTTCTGAATAATGTCGAAATTTGGTTTGAAATGCCGTCTAAGAAATAAAACTAGATTTCAATTCTTTTAACTAATTTTATTTATTTTTGGAAGGTGTAGCAAAGCACACCGGGTCAGCTAGTTTTATAATAAAATATAATTGAATAAGCAACAAAATAATATCCAAAGAAAAAAGTTAAAACAATTATGTTAAAAAAAATCCCCTTTACCAGTCATTTTGACTGTTCACGGTCCGAGTAGCTAAAGTGAATTTGCCGGTCTTTCTAGAGTTAAAAATTACGGTTTTTGCACCACTTTTTTACATTTTTTGTGACCATGCTCTTGATAAATTAAAAAAAAATATATATTCCCATATGTGCAAAATATAGCTTCTAACTTCAGTTTTCTAAGGCTCTAACGGATTTATTTTTTGAGTACCTAATAACTGACTAACAGGTTTTCTCGAAGCATCTTTTATAAATTTTTCTGTTTTCTTGAAAATATTTGCAACTAGTTACAGGTTATAAAACAGATTCGAAATCACCGTTTTAGATCTAAGCTGAGAATGAATATATAACATATTGGAGTATATTACATTCGTCTAGTCCTGAACCAACCGCCCGCGCGTCTCCCACCCTCTCTCTCATTTTCCAACGGCCATAATGCTGCAAAAACGTTCTACAGATGCTAAATCAAAGTCGTTTTATACATCCTTGCTCAACTGGAAATGGCTTCGAGGATTCCATCTTCATAAAACCATAGTCAGCAAAACATAAGGTTTTTTGTGAATTTGACCGAACTAGGTGGCTCCAAGCAAAACATAAAAATCGATAGTGTAAATTTTATTTCCATAAGCCCCCGAGCACTTACTGGCAAAGGAACGATGCACCTGCTAGGAATAAGGGGCCTACATAGTAGTTTGATTTGAAACCAAAGTATAAATTGAAAATGGAAATGTTTCTGGTTCTGATCCGAATGTCTCGCAAAGATTGATTTTCACCTAGCTCACTCCATTCTCATGGTGAAGATTATCAGCCGACGATTTTCAATAACGACGACGACGACGACGTCAACGAGGCTCGTGGATGGTGGCTGCTTTTATGGTTCGATTCCGGATTGATTGATCAATATTGCCAAACTGCCGTTTGGAGGTTGTAGCTAGTATTTCTGCCTTCTACTGCATGCTGGTTGCATGTAGGCAGAGCATGGCAGGGCGTTATATTATTGCAATAAATTGTAACGTTCCGAAGGGTGACAATGACAGCGAATTTCTGTTTCCACCATCTCTGTACCGTTTGCTGTCAATTTTCAATCAGGCATATTGGAGGAAACTTTGTAAGTTATACTGTAGAATGTCAAATTTTATTGAAATTTGCACAATGTGAAGGACATTAAGCATAATACAACAGGAAGGTTGAAGGGTTACAGAACAGATTATTTTATTCCTGAATGTCATTTTTTCATTGTAAATTATTTAATGCAAAATCTGTAAAGATTCGGTTAAAAGCTTTTATACTTGCAACTTATTTAAGTAAGAAAAAGCATTAAAGATAATAATTACGTTAATTATTATGTTATGTTCATTCAATAATAACATTTCAAGGTTTGAAAATTAAACATGGATGGAAGAAGGTTAGGAGAAAAGTGAGGTTTTGCAAATGAGCGAGTAGAGATTTTTCAGAAGCTCACAATACTTAACTTTTGCCCAAGCACGGTTCAACTAATTTGAAGTGACAGCACAGTTGAGTTTACCAATGACTAAAAGAACATATGTTGATAACCATAAAATATTTTCATAGTTTATTCAGAATAACTGCTTCATCAATATTTACAAATAGGGGAGAGGCGGGCTATATGCGCATATTAAGGAAAGCACTCATTTTCTCCCATATTACAATAGATAGGAGTCTGAAAACTATATACACATGAGCGGACATCTGTTTTATATAATTCCGAGCAATTTTTCTGTTAAAATCTTTTACAGTTTTTGTGAAAATAATTTTATAATAAAAGAAGTCAAAATAGCCGATCTCCGAAACTGGCGGGCTAAATGCGTATATTTATGTTTTCAGTTATATTTCATTAACACTAGCAATGTTTTGATATTATTCAATTGAAGATGGTAGAAACGGATGTTAAGCATACGTCAAGACTGAAATTTTGGGGAAATTTTTTTCCATCACTATTTTTTTTTGCATGAAACATAGTTAAGTATGCCATATGGCCATATTTCATGGTAATATTTTGTTCATATCGTATTTTTATCAGATCAGTATGAAGTTCATTTTTTTTTTCGCTGTAAGATCCTGATTTGAGCGTAGATTTAATGTTTAAATGATAAAAAGTAAAAAGTTTATAAGACTAATCTATTTTTCTTGATATAGGCATTTGTCCTGCCTTGATATGGGCATTCAGAACCTGTCTCTTATTCCAATATCTTATCATTTACAACTTTGCCAAAAGCTTCAATTTGTTGAATTTCCGATTTCCAGATGAATAAGAAAGAAAAACCATTCAAATTTTTGTTCACAGAATCTGTACGTTCGATAATTAAAGTTCAATATATTATAACAAAACTGACAAAAATCTTGTTTGAATTTTTAAATTTTTTGACTTAATATAACAATTTAATTTTTTCATGCCATGTGTTAAAAGCGTATTACCCTTAAACTGCACTTATAAGATATGATGAATCTCCAGCCATATCGTCAATCAGCTGTATGCGCATATTACCCAATATGCGCATTTAGGAACACTTCCCCCTACTTACATACATTTCAAGTATAACCAAACAGTTTGTTTATTGAGTTAGATTTCAAATTTCCTTCACCTTGAACGGCGACAGTTAATAGTATATTTCACGGTTTTCGAATACGATGAAAAATTCAGGATCTCATGTTATTTTCCTTGCTGTTGGCCTATTGAGTTTGCAGAACAGCCAGAGTGATATCCTCAAGCTGAACTTTAGATTAAAACTAACAGGCTAACGTTAAACATTAAACAGCCAGAAGTCGCATTTTGTCGCAGCGTGAGATGGCGCATTTTATCCTTTTATCAGACACGCGTCATTCAGACATGTTAAAATCAAAAAAAATGTTTTTGGTACCTGACACAGCCGATCGTAACTAATGATTTTGTTACTAATTTGACACATAGATATGTTTTTAACGGGGAGATTGAATTAAAAATTTACCTTTCTATTTAATCACTGAAGTAATAGCAAATTTGCAACAGATGTGAGGAAAAAGTGATAAATTGTACTTTTTTTTGTGATATCAGATAAAATAGAGATATAGAAAAAACCACATGAAAAGTAATCAAGCAATACCTCGCTAGGCACCAAGCAGTGATGTCAATCAAATTTATTGTTTATCGATGCCAAAAAACATACCCATGTTAAACAGCTTATAACGTTTTTGCCTAATAAGATACAAAGTTGAGGTCTTCGAAAAAAGTTTTTCAGTGGAAAATTTTCTTTGGAAAATTTATAAATTAGCACAAAAACAATAATTAGGCTCGGTTTCACAGAAGAAATAAAAGATGTTGATTTTTCAGTACAAAATATTCAATGTTTCCATACAAACCTAAAAGTTCAAATTTACTCATGTAAACGTTACTTAAAAATACGACTAAAAATCATGGATGAGTTTTGAACCAAAACGAAACTTTTAGGACCCCAGTGTTTGGGAAATTCAAAAATGACTCTAAATCGATTCAGTCTAGTTTGACATATTATTTTATCTTTTTTGATGTTATGCACTTTATTTCCAGCTGTTGAAAATGATTTTCGAAAAAAGAAACTAAGAATCATGAAATTAAGGGCTGAAAATAATAAAGGCAGAAACACAATACAGCGTCGGTCGTCGCGTCACGTCAGCGGTCAACGCTGTCGATAAGTACTAAAACGCGGACGCGACGCACCCGACGATTTTTGCATCACAATTCAGCGTCAAGAGACATCTAAGATGTCTCTTGACGCTGAATTGTGATACAAAAATCGTCGGGTGCGTCGCGTCCGCGTTTTAGTACTTATCGACAGCGTTGACCGCTGACGTGACGCGACGACCGACGCTGTATTGTGTTTCTGCCTTAACACTTCTGTAACTGTGGTAATTGACAAATTAGATAAAGATGGGTACGTTCTTTGTTGCTAAGGCCATGAGAGGGAGAAATTAGGGGGAACATGAAACTAAGGTAACCAGAATTTTTTCCACACGTAACCGGGCAATTTCATATAAAACCTGGCAAAATCAAAGCCTTTAATTTTAAAATTGACTACCAAAAATCCGACAATATCCGGGAAAATTTGGTCTAAACTAAAAAATTACACAACATGAATAAAGAATTAAAAAAATGAAAAAAAAAACATTTTTTCATCAAAACTCATCGGCAGTTTTTGTATAGTAATTAAGGCTACCAAAAAATTTTTCATGATTATTTTCATAAAATTAACTAAAAATATTCCGTTTTGGAGGCATAAATAAAACATTTTTACAACACAATTTGTTTTTATAGTTTGATTTGACAAATAAAGTGAGTAAATCCGAGCAATATCTGAAATTTTTTCTATGAAATCAAGGCAACCGGGCCGGCCGGACTGTTCCCAAATTTTGTACTAAATATCCGGGCAAACTCGGATTAACTCAAAACTCAGTTTAAGGGTAGCAAAAAAACCAAATCTCATTTTGTGAGCTATATTTAGCGCATTTTTTGGTTTCTTAACAGTTATCTCTACTTTCAACACATTTTTCTGGAGCAACCAACTTTGCAATAAATATCCAGAATAAATATTTATCCAGCGCTTCTACTTGAAACAAAAAAAATCCATCGAATGCTCGTGCCGAATTGATTGTCCGGTAATTTCTTGTGCCGGAAGCTTTAAACAAATGCACGTACTTGTACAACAACACAATTCAGGGACAGAAAAATCCAATATAGGAAACTTCTCCGGTAAACTTACTGAAAGAATAGGCTGAACTGTTATGATTTTTTACGATATGATATTTTTGAGGAATAAAAAAACTTCGGTTTACTTGCAAGTTTAAATCCATTTATTCCAATATCTATGTTTTCAGCTGGATTAAGAAACAAAATGATCTAATCAGAGCATCTTTTTTCTTAACACCTAATTTCCTTTTTAAATTTTTAATCCAAAATTGAGTTGAAAACTTGTTAGAAAGGGAGCACTTTCGGAGTGGAAAGGAGAGAACCAACGCACTTTTTGAATGTCAAAACTGGAATAACTTTATTTTCTGAATCGGTTTCTTTACATAGACGAAAATCTTATGGTGCACACACTGAACTGCGTGTGTTGTATTCATACGCCGAGATCTGACGATGTCAACAGAACTATTGCTAACAATGTGTGAATGAGAATTAAATGAAGACCTAAATGTTTGCTTTGCTTCCTCAGCGTGTAGAATTGGAAATAAAGGAATCAAAACAGGAATCGCAAAGCGTCGAAATCAGTGAAGTGTGGATGTGTGTGTGAAATGTGGATGTGGTACAAAAAAGGTGATGAACAAACACGCACACTATTACAGAACTCGTTATTCAAAAAGTAAACAAAGCCTACGTCACTTGCCAGGATGTTTATGTAGGGGAGGAGCGGGCTATATGAGCCTATTAAGAAGAATACTGATTTTCTCAAATATTGCATCGAATATGTGTACAAAAACTATATACACATAAGCAGACATCTGTTTTCTATACACTGGAGTAATTTTCATGTTGAAATCTCCTTCAGTTTTTGAGAAATCGATTTTATTATAACTGTTGTCAAAATTGCCGAACCGTGCGGGCTAAATACGCCTAATTATGTAATAGGCAAAATTTCTGTTTTTTGAAAATATTTCCGTATATTTTCATTGGAAATGCTAGAAAGTGATAACTTTCATGCGACAAAGCTAAAGTTTTATAAAAATCAATTTCTTCTATTATTTTATAGAATAAAACAGAAGTTAGGGTTGCCATATTATGGAGGCATTTCATTCATAAGAAATAGGCCCATTTAGGAAACCTTTCCCCTATCCTAGGCGAGAATCGTAAACAGCAGTTGGTAATGATTTTTTCTCTAGTTTTCGCTGGTACAGCGATGATGGTTGTTTGTTTGAAAATGCAACTGACGTCACGAATTGGCATGGTTACAATGTTCACAAAAAAAACTTTTACTTAGCACGGGATTTCCATCGCCACTTGAGATATGTATACAGGTTGAGGTCAGGCAGTGCGTGAATCGACCTATACAGTTTGATAGATTTTTGATAGATAGACGCTTGAAGAAGAAAAAAAGGAGTAAGTTGGAAGAAACAGGAAAAAAGGAAATATTTAGAAAAAATGTTCTGAAGTTTGTTAGACCGCTGGAGTAAAATTGATTTTAGCGGTTTTAAATTACAGTTTTTTTGTGTCGAGGTCGCTCTAGTTTTACTTCTAGTTTCACCCCTATTGAATAATCGTAAGTCGCCATTAGAACAGGAAAATCATTGGATGAAGAAACCACTAATTGACACGTGTTCTATTTAGACCAAATTTTTTTTTTAGGATTTTCATCCTGTCGGATGATTCATCCCTAGTCTAGGTCCAATATAATTCTGTAAGCCTTTTCACTCGTCTGGCGGGACAAAATTACATTATTTTTAAACAAGCTCAGTTTCCTCAACCGTAAGTTGCCAGATTAGTACTGAAAACAACAAGATATAAAATTTTTCAACTCAACAGGAAATTAGAACGACAGCGTGAATGATCCCAGCCAAACTCAAAGAGTTAAAGACTTAATTGTAACTTTATATTATCTCATAACTTTATAAAAATAACACTACGAATAAATTTCCGGTTGAGTCTCGTTTGAAATACAAAAACCTACATTAAGTTTATTCACTGTTTATTTAGGACCTATCGAATGCAGGAAAATTTTGCCAACAAAAAAATGATTTCTTGCTGAATGAAATAAAGCAGCGCATGATTAAAACTACTCCGATTTTTCCGAGCTTTGCTCGGAGAATGCCCGGTATTTGCAGGTCTTAGCTATACATATCGTTAGGAAGAATGCGTGCAGTTAATCTTTTCCTTTGCACGATACTTTCCATGTGTTATAAATAGAAATAATATTTGCAACTGAAGTTCTAGAACAAAATGCCTTATGTTAGGTTACTTAGATGATTCAGTCGATAAATTTGGTTAACAACACAAAGGGACCAAATAAAAAACATGAAATAATGGCAAAATACATGAAATTTCATTACCTCAAACACAAAGGATCCTCTTTCATAAGATATTTCTTAGGTTTATCCAACTCTTAATGGTTACCCAAGTAACCATAAGCACTAAAACATAGCCCTTAAGCAACACTATATTCCCATATTTAACTCTGGATGAATGCTTGTTTTCACTATATGCTTTTATAATAGCATTAATGCTAAAAAGGCGAAATAGCGGGCTGAATAAATGCTATCCCAACATAGCCTTGAATAAGCAAGACAAATGCTAAATTAGAGCACCATTAAAACGTCATTTTTAGCCAGCCGTATAAAAGCATTAACAATGCATACTTAGCACACCTTTTAATTTTTTAATTGATTGATCATGATTGATGTCAAAAGGAAATTCAAAATGAGAAATTATTCTTTGATTAATTAAAATGAACAAAAATACAAAAATTAAATAAATTTCCACAACATCTATCAATCTGCTGAATGAAGGATTATGCCTGCTTAATGAAGGGTTCTATGAAATGAGAAGTGATTATAATTTAATTATGAATTACCTTTGATGAGTCTCGAACCGAGGATCCCGCAACAGCCCTTATCTTTCCTTGCGCCTTTAACATTTCGACCTCTCCTGATGCTTATAAGGTAGGTGGAAAAACCCGTACTTCAAGTACTGTTCGGGTCACACCACTTCATAGACAATCTATGCATGAGAAGGTTTGGAAATGTATTGGAACAATTTTGGGAGCAGACAACTGCAACTGCACGCTCTGATTTTTTTTTTCGTTTGTAGTCTTGCTTACTCACACGCAGCAAATGAGAAAATCATCCAGTCAGCGACTGGTCTAGAATTGCTCTAGAATTTAGATACGAGTTATTTGCACCTAAGAACGATCCTAATGATGTTATTGTTGTTTCAACGCATTAAGGCACTGGTGCAATAAATTTTTAGGCCTTGTCTACACTATAGACACTATAATTTCATATAGTCTGTAGAGAGAACGATGGGAGCCAATCGAACTGTCATTCGCGCGGAGCCAATCGAG
The DNA here is from genome assembly GCF_029784155.1 of Uranotaenia lowii. NCBI lineage: Eukaryota > Metazoa > Arthropoda > Insecta > Diptera > Culicidae > Uranotaenia > Uranotaenia lowii. The sequence continues at coordinate 319,692,986 of NC_073692.1, forward strand.
CATTCTACGATAATGTTCAAGCTCTTCATAACTCCCTCCAGTTGCAAAATTAAAAATAGTTTCTCAGATTCGTAAACTACATGCTATTTTCGTCACTTCAACTCGAAATCGCTTTTGAAAAATATATATTATATGGTCTATAGGTGAAAAAAGTGAAAATTATGCTAAATAACTCTTGCTAAGCCAGAAAAGCTTTGTGAATCACAATACTTCATCCATGATTTTCCTATATTTAGAAAGTTTGCTCGATTGGCACCCGCGAATGGCAGTTCTATTGGCTCCTGTCATTCTCTTTGCCAGACTATATGAAATTATAGTGTCTATAGTCTACACCACATTGAAAACTCTTGTTTACGAAATTAATTTTTACGGCCTTATCGGTGAAAGTTATGTTCTCATAGTGAGAACATTTCAAGAATTGAAAATTATAGATGGATAGAAGAAGATTAGAAGAAAATTATAGGTGTTGAAATGAGCGGGTAGAATATTTTTTTTTTTTTTTTTTTTTTTTTTTTTTTTTTTTTTTTTTTTTTTTTTTTTTTTTAATTAATACTCTTGTTTACATTCGCGGGTTTAACGTTTCTACGCATCCAACATTTTCATCATTTCGTTTTGCTCTTCCATGGTGTTTGATACCGATTTTAACTGTTTTTTTATCTAAGTATTGATAGGTAAGTGCTTGTACATCGGTTACTATTAGAAATTTAAAACAATGTGACCTTTTTTCAGAAATGATGTCAGCGAACAACTACTGTGACAACCGAAAAAAAAGATACATTCCTATCTGTACTGCCATCACGGCGGGTTTTGAAAAGCGGGTAGAAATCCTATCGACCAGACGACTCGGATGACGACCAGAACGGCGATGATCTATGCTACTGGCCAAAAGGAATTTCCAGCTATTGACTTCTTGAAAAGGCCAAGAAAGATCCTTTAATCAAACCGGACCTACAAGTACTGCGCGCTTTCCGATGCAAGATCAAAAAGACCAGATTTGCCAGTTATTTGGAGGTAAATTTTTTTTTCATTATAATGAATTCCAACTATCAAAAGTTGTTTAACACAATTTTAGGCATTCAGAGAGTTGAAGTTGATGGAAACGAATTCCGACACGGAGGAATATGGAACAGTGAAGAAAATTAAAAAAAAAAGTGTCGACAGCTGCTGATCTTTTCAACCAAATTCAGCAATCTAAGCCTGGGCCATCTAGTGAATCGACTGTTTCTCACCAAGGCTCCAAAGCGGCAAAAGCATCAGATACACCATTTCCCAAATCTGGAAGGAGAATTCAAATCGAGAATGGAAACCAATCGCCTACTTCTGAGCAGATACAAGTACCATTGGTTGATGATGAAAGTGCACCGAATCTGCTTAAATTAGTGCAATCATTGCATTCGAAAGTGGAGATGAACGCAAGGATAATCGAATAATGCAAGGTCATCGTTTCATGTTTCTTCATGTTTTCTTCTAATTTTGCGAAGCGTCCATGGTTTATTTTGTTTTGATTATCAATAAGCATAAGATTTAAAGATTTATAAAAGCTTAATATGAGCATTAACAGGAAGTTTTAGTGCTACAGTCTTAATGCTTGTTACTTTATATAGTAGCTCTATATCGTGCTATCATTTGTGCAATTTTTTTTGCTTCTATGCAATCATAATGCTTGTAAAAAACTAAAATGCATTATGAATGTTGATATGATGCTGACTTGCATTAGAAAAGTTGATTTAATGCTGATTAAGGGTTATGGCTTAATGCTTATGGTTACTTGGGTAGCTTGTCAATATTTTAGAACGTTTCATGTTTGCCTTCAATAATGTCATAACACAAAATATTCCGTTTTTGAACAAAAAAATGAACTTGTTCTTATTTTTCGATTCATACGGTCATTTTGGTAAATATAAACCTATTCCAAAGAGAAAAAAACCTTCGCGGAAATGGTTTTCATGATTTACAGTTTAAAGCTTTACTAAAAGAAAGTACGATGTGTTTCCAGGAGTATCACTTGTGATCCACTATACCTTTTAAATAGCTCGTTTGGTTCAGCAACGTAGAAACGTAATTCATGTCAGTACCCTAATTATGACAACATATCAAATTATTGAATATAAAAAACCACTTGATTTGAATATCGAAAAAATCAGTCACTTGCGCAGCTTTCAACCTGCCGTACAATGTTGTACGTTGTATAATGCTTCTTTATCCAAACATGTACAGTCGGTTTGAAATGTGTACTGATCCCAAGGTGACCAGTTCAAAGTTGTGGATAACCTGTTCTACCATAGGAAGGAAAGATTTTTGAAACTAAAAATTAATTTATGTAACTTTTTATTATTTTTTTTTAATGCTCACCCTTCAAGGGAGAGGGTTTTAGTAAAAAAAAGCTTTGATTAAGAAATCGTCAAACGATTTCGTACGTGTGTTTGTGTATTGTTTGATGAGCGTTACGTAATTTTTATAATTTCAAATCTTGGGCAGTCGTTTGAAACTAAAATCTTGGCGCAGATGCTAGGAAAAAGTTTTCAGACGATGCTATTGTCTGAAAACTTTTTCCTAGCATCTTTATGGAAAAAACAAAATAAATCTCAAAAAAACATTTTCTTTGGGTATACATATATCTCTTCTATATTCGAATTGGTTTTCTCTCTTCAAAAGAAAAACCACTTTCCTTCCCTGCTTACCCAAGGAATAATTTATAAATCTAAACTTAATAAAAGTCAATCAAACCTCCAGCTCCCCATTTCTTACCTTGAAATTTATCGGCTGATTAACGAGCCTCGCTGAAATCGAGCCCGAAACCTTCTTTGAGTCTCCGCTGCAAAAATCCTGCTCTCAGCACTTGAGAGCACACAAAAAGCACACGCTAGGCCTTTCACCGGCAGTAAGTATTCCACAGCAACGCTAAAACCTTCCGAGATTGAAGCGAAAATTGATTTCGCAGTATTCCTCGCAATCAATGGCACAGATGCTTACGGAAATTTTGCAAAACCCAAATGCGAAAACACCACGGGAACACAACACACTCACACGACACGAGACAGCCCTCTCGGCGGATGTGGAGACGAGATACTTGAGAGAATACGAAGCGGATGAAGAGCCACACGAAAGCAGTGAGGCACCTTAACAACCGGGACACTTGAAAGGGTTCGACGCTTTTGAAAAATTCCGAGACCAGATCCTGGAGATAGCGCACAGCTCGTCGAAATTTTCCTTCCCGAAATAAACACAGAAGTAGGATATTCACTGCACGAGCTTCGACCGAAGACTATTGCGTGGCACTGCACTTGGTGGGTTGGTTGGCCCCCTTTTTCCTACTTGATGAAACCGAAATTTTTATTCTCTGCCTCTTTTCTGAGAACCCTGGAGCCCTGAATAGTCCCCAAATGGTACGCAGGTAGAAGTGGTGGTCGAAATTTCGAAAGAACAAAAACCTCCAAGAGCCTTCAGCCTTGATGAAATCGACCAGAACTATCACTGACTGACTGACTGGCTGGGATCAACACTGACTGGCAGCAGAGAAGAACTTTTCAGGCCGGCCAATTCACAGGCGAGGACACACGTGTGCACGAGTAAAAGAATCACTGGAAAGTGGCACAACGATTGAAGGTAATATCTTCTTCGCCTGTGTGATACTATTATAGGAACATCAGCTGATGGCTCTGTGTTTTTCGTTGAGCCTTCGGAGCAAGTCGACCGGTTCTCTCGGTTTTTTTTTCGCTGGTGACCATGGGAAGAACACAGCCAGAACAAGTAGGAAGCATCGGGTCGGGTTTCGGTCGGGAAAATTCAAAAGAGCAGGCATTTAGCCACCCACCACCCACTTTCGGGAGAGTCCGAAAAACACGAGCGCTTATCGTGCACGACCTACAGTGATGGTCGGCAGAAGTTATACAGCACACTTTTGAAAAAATTTTAAATTAATTCATCACCGAATTCGACCGAATTATTTTTAAATTGACGTCCTTTCCCGTTCTTGCTAAAAATGCATCTTTTTTTTCTCAATATCTCAAAACAAAACTACTAAATAAAATTTTCTGACCCATTTTTGAATTTAATTGAGGCCTATTGTGTGCCAAAAGTTGACTTAAACTCGGAACAAGTTAAAAGTAGTGAACGAAGTCAGAAAATAGGAAAATCGTGAGTGAAAAGGCAATTGTTGTTGTAATTTATTCTACATAGTTAGGAAAAATTCAACTAACATTCTATGCAACTGCTTCTTACATGTAATGGTACCTACAGATTTTTTCATGTGAATTTACGATCGCATTCAACTGCATTTGAAACATTACCATTAAGAAATGTTCGGACTTTCACAGGAGTGACCACATTCACAGTTTAAGGTTGGAATCAATCTGTTTATTCAATTATTTTAGTCTTTACAATATACCTACTGGAGGTACCTGGAGTCGATTATGGGTTTGTTATTTACTTGATCGCGTGATCGCTATAAAGAGAGCGAGGATAACGAGAGAGGGGTAAATATGTTTGACGATGAAGGTCATTAGCACCAAGTGCGCTAGACAACGACACTTTGGGTGCATCGTTCTAAAGACTTAATATGAGCTTACGTTTTTGTGCCATGTCGTAATTTATTGCGAAGTACCGTGGGTCTTCGAACTGCTCTATGCACTCATTTACATGTGTTGCATAAGCATTTCGAAGGCTTGGGTTAAAATTGATTGCTACGTGGGAATCGCGCATTTCACATGCTACACCATCCCCCTACGGAAATTGTTTGGAAAACAAGGATCAATTTGAAATACGACTCCAAGGACCTCTCACAACTTTTCCTTTGTATATTGGAAGTACCTTTCGAATCAGCGGAACGTGTCAGCAGAACGGATCTCCAGGCAGCGATCAGGTAAGTATCAATTTCCTTAGACAGGTAAGTATGGTTCTTGGTTCTTCTTTTTCAGGTTCAGTTCAGGTTGGGCGATTTCTTCTTTTCAGGTAAGTACACTTTTTATTGGTTGGTTATACACTTAATCCATGACAGTTTATTCAATTTAACTTAATTTTATTTACATTTACTTTACTATTTAAACTATAATTCACTAAATTCATTTCACAGGAACAAAAAATTGGTTTCAACTACAATTTCACTTTGTAAATAAACAGTCTCGCCGGCTCGATGATGACGTCTCCAGTGTGATGGCCAAAAGAGAAACACCTGACTTTCCGAACGGCCTTTTATAAGTTAGGGATGCCGGAAACTCCTCTTTTTGTTTGGTTTCTCCTTTTGTTTCTTAGCTCCCGAACAACTGCCAGCATTCACCGAGTACAGCCCACTGCTAAACATCTGCCTTCATAACTGCACGGAAAAAATCCTTCAGGTGTTGAGGCTAACTTTTACTCATTTTCGTGCATGCACGAACATCCTGGCCCCTTCAGAAACAACGTTTCTGACGATGACTGCGAAGTAAATTTTTCCATGGAGTGACTGAACTTTGTTAAGCGTGGTGATGATGATTGATGATTCCAATGTTTGTTTACATTGATCCGTCTCGTCTCGGTCGGTTGTGAAGTGATTCGGTCGCGTTTACCTCTGATTCCAAAGAGAATAGTGCCTTGAAAGATTACAAGCTGGAACCGGAAGGTCTTCTCGAACGGTGGTGTTGTGCGGTTGACATTGTGCGGTTGATATTGTGCGGATTGTGTTGTGGTTTCCTCGGAAAGTGAAAGGTGCTGCAATTGTACGACCCAGTAGCGAAATTTGAGGGGAATACGAAGATTGGACAGGAACTCACCTGATCCAAGAAAAAAAGTGCCTTGGATAAATATTATTTCTCGAATGGATCCGAAACGAGCTCGCTTCAAGAGGAAATCTTGTCTGATGTTGGTTGTTCATCGCCGGTTGTTTTACTTGATTCCTCCGACGATGATGCAATCGGCAGCAGGCAGATTTTTGACACCGGTCTTGTACAGGAGCCCTTCGGTGTTCGCAAAGTCACTACTCGAACAATTCCGTCTCCGCCAGGATGTGTCTGGATCACTCTTGCTGTCGGCCAACGCATTGGTGGGATGTTTTCCTCCTTCAAGAGAACCAGCTGGTTTTCTTTGATAATTACAGGTGAGTGCACCCATTTGTTTCGTGATTGTAATTTCGTTAAGTATTCCAGGTGCCATCGTCGCCACAGATCCTGGAATAATTTTTGGACTTGTTGCCACTTCCTCAGATGATTGAGTGGTATTTCGCTCAGATCTTCGTCGGGAACAGCCTTCAATGAAGTCCCAACGAGGAAATGTCCGGGCGTGAGTGGCTCAAAATCAGTCGGATCATCGCTTACGGGAACAAGAGGCCGGGAGTTAAGGCAGCATTCGATTTGGTTCAAGAGTGTCTGCATGTCGTCGAAGTAGAATGAATGGTTGCGAACGATGCGGACAAAGTGTTTCTGGGCGGAATTGATGGCCGATTCCCACAGCCCCCCAAAGTGGGATGCTCTGGGCGGATTGAAGTGCCATCTAATGTGGCAATCTGCACACTCCTGTTCAACCTTCTGCGCATGTTCAGTCTGGCGGATGAGTCGTTTGAGCTCGTTTTTAGCCCCGAGAAAGTTCCGTCCGTTATCGGAGTAGATGTCCGACGGTGGGCCTCGGCGAGATACAAAGCGTCGCAATGCTTGTATAAACTTGGCTGTTGTCAAATCGAATACTAATTCGATGTGTACAGCCTTGGTGCAGAAGCAAATAAAAACTGCAACAAATGCCTTTGTGGGTGCTGCTCGACGATGCGGATGTTTCAGCATAATTGGGCCCCAATAGTCAACCCCCGTCACCGTGAAGGGACGAGTGGCTGTGATTCGTTCCTTGGGCAGCTCAGCCATAAATTGCTCAACCAATTTTGGCCGAGCTCGGAAGCAAATGGTGCAGCGATGTACGACTACTTTGGCTAGATTTCTGGCCCCTATTATCCAATAGCGAAGGCGAAGTAGTCCGATGAGTAATTGTGGTGACGCATGAAGATTTCTTTGATGATAGCATTGGACAAGTAAAGCAGAAAAACGATGGTGATACGGGAGGAGGATTTGGTGCCTACTGTCGTATGTCAAGGATGCTCGATCAAGTCTGCCACCCACACGCATGACTCCGTCTTGATCTAGGAAAGGAGTGAACCACCGGAGTCGGGATTTAACGGGAATGGACTTTGAGTCACGAAGAGCACGGGCTTCGTTGGGGAACTCCTGAAGTTGAACAAGACGAATGAGCGCTGATTCTGCATTTTGAATTTCCGTCTTTGAAAGAGTGCCAAACAATTTCTGCTGCTTCGTCCTTTTGGTCCGACAGTTTGAAATATACCGGAAACAGAATGCCGCTACCCGTAGCATGTGTTGGAACGATGAGAATCGTTCGACGAACAGATCAACGAATGAAGGATCAGCTGTTGATGTCAAAAGTTGAATTGGGGTTGATCGAGATTCCAACTGCGTTTCGAAGGATTGATTGTGCTGTTTGACAGGCCAGGAGGATTGTTCGGTTTGCAGCCACTGTGGACCCTTCCACCAAAGGTCACACGCGAGAATAGTTTCAGCGTCGATGCCTCTTGAGATGTGGTCTGCAGGGTTCTGCTGCCCTGCCACATGGTTCCAAGAAGTGCCCACCGTTGCCAGCTGGATTTTGGACACTCGGTTAGCAACGAATGTTGTCCACACTGATGGGCTTGCCCTTAGCCAGGCTAGAACTGTGGTTGAGTCGACCCAGAAAAATGTTGTGAATTTCAATTCAAAGGCGGAGCAGATCTTTTGGTAAAGTTGAGCCGCTTCTAGTGCTCCACAGAGTTCGAGCCGAGGAATGCTGCGCTTTTTCAAGGGTGAAACCTTCGATTTTGCCGTCAATAAGGATACCAAAACATTACCAGACGCGTCGGTTGATCGCAGATACGCACAGGCGCCATAAGCTTGTTCCGATGCGTCCGAAAAAAGGTGCAATTCAATGGCACTTGGCTCAGCCAACACAACACATCGAGGAATTCTTAGTTGCTCAAGCAGGGGCAACTGAGAGTAATACTTGATCCAATAATTGGAGAGAGAATCTGGCAGCGGTTGATCCCAGCCCCAAGGTTTGTCTTCGTCAGATGTAAGCCCCACAGTGTCTGCATGAATATCTTGGCGGTTACGATGACTGGTCCAACCAATCCTAAGGGATCAAAAAGCTGGGCAATTTGCGAAAGAGCAATTCGTTTGGTCATGAGGGTGTCTGGAGGTTGCTTTGGTAGTTGAATGTGGAACCGCAAGTTGTCTGCTGCTGGTTCCCAGTGTAGGCCCAGGGTTTTGATGCACTGGTCTGCTGCAAGTTCGACCGAGGATTGGATAGCACGCCTTTCAGGAGAAACGCCTTCAAGAACCGATTCAACATTGGAGGCAAACTTCCGGAATTCAAATCCACCTGTTCTGCACAACTTGTCAAGCTGAGTTCGCAGTTCCGCTACTGTCGTTGGAGAGCTTCCACCGGTGAATAGGTCGTCGACATAGACGTCTCTCTTGAGGATCTTAGCTGCTTCGGGAAAGTTCGATTCTTCGTCGTCTGCTAGCTGCTGGAGGACCCTGGTGGCCAGAAATGGTGCGCTGGCCGTGCCGTAGGTTACCGTTTTGAGCTCGAATGTTTGCATAGGATGTTCTGGGGAATTCCGCCAAAAAATTCGCTGGAGTGGAGTGTCTCTGTCATCAACCAAAATCTGCCGATACATTTGTTTAATGTCTGCGATGAGCATCACCTGATGAAGCCTGGATCTGAGAATGATAGCTCTTAAGTCATCCTGGATTACTGCGCCGACCATGAGCACGTCATTAAGAGATTTTCCCGCTGCTGATTTGCACGACGCGTCGAAAACGACGCGGACCTTGGTAGTGGAGCTGGTTTCTCGGATCACCGGGTGATGAGGTAGGTAGTACCGGGAAGAGTTGGATTCCGATTCGCCTAGCATTTGCTGCATATGACCCAAGGTTTCATATTCGGCCATAAAGTCCCGATATTGAATGCGAAGCTCCTGGTTGCGTTGAAGACGAGATTCAATCATGTAAAATCGCCGTAATGCCGTGCTGCGGTTGTCGCCAATGTTGACTGCTGCTTCCTTCAATGGTAATCGTACTATGTACCGGCCATCTGGAGAACGCTGTACCGTTCGACGGAAGTGATTCTCGCATTCTGCTTCTTCTGCCGACAGACACGCAGCCCCGTTTTCCTCCTCAATGCTCCAAAAGCGTTGCATCAACCGATGAATCTCCGCAACAGTAGCGACATTGCAGGAAATGGCGTTGATATTATTCGACCTCATTACCTTCCCGGAAACAACCCAGCCGAAGACCGAATCCACCAACATCGGGAAACCTTCACCTAGCGAGATTCTACCTGAAGATTTGAAAATGTCGAAAAACACTTCAGCGCCCAGGACCACGTCGATGGCTTGAGTTTGGTAGAAGGCTGGGTCCGCAAGCTTGATTTCTTCAGGAAAGTTCCATTTTGAGATGTCCATCGTGGTTGAGGGAAGATTCAACGTAAGCTTAGGCAGCACGAGCAAGTCTACGACAGTTGAATATCCGGAAATTCGAGATCGTACTGTAGTTCGAAGTTTCAGGCGAGCTTGCGTTGATGATTGGCCAATGCCGGAGATTGAGAGATGGACCTTTTTGCGTTGAATCTGAAGTCGCTGTGAGAATGACTCGGTGATGAAGCTGCACTCGCTTCCTGAGTCCAGAAGTGCCCTTGCCAAGTGGTTATTACCATGATCGTCGACTAAATTAATCACTGCAGTTGCGAGAATCACCTTATTCAACTTTCGACCAGTAACTGGGGCGTGAACTGCGGCTGATAGCGAAGAAGAGGCTTCGCTGGTTGGAATGGGATCCGTCGTTGCGTTGGATTCACTTCGTGGCTTGATGCGCTCAGCAGCAGCAGGCGCTTCACTGCAAAGCTGACTGTGGTGTCTCCCTCGGCATTTCCGGCAGGTGTTCTTCGATGAGCAATTCCGAACTACATGACCCTTCCGCAGACAATTCCGGCAAAGTTGTTGGCGACGAACTAACTTCTCCTTGTCCTCAAAGGTCATTTTGGAAAAAACCGGACATTGGTACATCGGATGGTGGTCGGAACAGGCGAAACATTGGCGAAAGTTGGACTGAATAGCCCCATGGCTGACGAGTGTAGGACGTGGTACTTGTTTTCTGACTGACGAAACTTCTGGTAGATTATTGCATACACTTTGTAGGACCGTGACTCTTCGTTGAAGGAAACTTACAAGATCCTGGAATGTTGCACCCTCCTTTGACGATGAAAATTCTTCCCAATCTCTACGGGTGGTTGGGTCAAGACGAATGCTCAGCATTCGGATAAGCAAGACGTCCCAATATTCGGTTTTCTCTCCCAGCTGCTTAAGAATCCGGACGTTTGCTTCAAACCTTTCGACCAGAGAGTGAAGGTCAGAAGCTGATTCCTTTTTGAGTTGACAAAATTCAAATAAAGAGTCGACGTAGGTTTGTTTCAGGCGTGATGGATTTTGGAAATGCTCAACGAGAAGGTTCCAGGCTACGGGGTAATTGTTTGCACTGATCGCAATAGTCTGTATGAGTTTGAGAGCATCTCCACTCAACGAAGATCGTAAATAGTAGAATTTTTGTATGTTCGACAAGTCCCCAGAAGAGTGCACCAGAGAGAGAAACAGGTCGTGAAAGTTTAGCCACTGGTCTAGGGAGCCGTTGAATACAGGAAGCTTCACGTCTGGCAGCCGAATATGAGAGGAAGCAGGGAAATGCGAATTTGAGGGAGCAGGCTGAGGGCACGGTGTCGAAGCATTTTTATTAACTGCCAACAAAAATCCCTTCACCCGATAGTACTCAGTTTCAAATTGTGAGCGTTGCTTAAACTGCTGCTCGATGCTTTCTAAATCGTCGACATCGGAGGCCTCGAGTTCGGCCTGGGTTTTAGAGTAGTCCGTCCAGAGCGCGATGAGATTTTCTAGACGTACTGGGACTTCGACGGCGTGAGTTTCGTCATCATAGTTATTGACAAAAACTCTGATGAGATTGAAAGAAGTCTCTAAGCTGCGGATGCGCAGTTTCAGAGACTTTATACGTCGCTCGGTGGCCATATCACAGGCTGGTTGGTCTGGAAAACAAATAACCAGCGGAGCACAAACGACACACTTCAATGATTAAAGGAATTATAATTACCTCCTTGAGGCAATTCGATTGCCTTGTATTTCTTTAATTACAGGAACAGGACTCCAAATAGGGCAACGTCGTGATGAAAGGGATTGTCTTACGTAATTGTAAAAGTTCCGGACGCTCGGAGTTCGACGGGCATCCGGTTCGAAGGACCATATGGAAGTACCTTTCGAATCAGCGGAACGTGTCAGCAGAACGGATCTCCAGGCAGCGATCAGGTAAGTATCAATTTCCTTAGACAGGTAAGTATGGTTCTTGGTTCTTCTTTTTCAGGTTCAGTTCAGGTTGGGCGATTTCTTCTTTTCAGGTAAGTACACTTTTTATTGGTTGGTTATACACTTAATCCATGACAGTTTATTCAATTTAACTTAATTTTATTTACATTTACTTTACTATTTAAACTATAATTCACTAAATTCATTTCACAGGAACAAAAAATTGGTTTCAACTACAATTTCACTTTGTAAATAAACAGTCTCGCCGGCTCGATGATGACGTCTCCAGTGTGATGGCCAAAAGAGAAACACCTGACTTTCCGAACGGCCTTTTATAAGTTAGGGATGCCGGAAACTCCTCTTTTTGTTTGGTTTCTCCTTTTGTTTCTTAGCTCCCGAACAACTGCCAGCATTCACCGAGTACAGCCCACTGCTAAACATCTGCCTTCATAACTGCACGGAAAAAATCCTTCAGGTGTTGAGGCTAACTTTTACTCATTTTCGTGCATGCACGAACAGTATATGTTTATGATTTAAATGTGTTTTTTTTTTGTTTTATGTTAATTGTTATAGATTCCTACCCTCTTAAAGAAATTTATCTTTTAAATTTTATTAATCTGCTTCTGTGTACTTCTAGCCGTTTATTTCTCTCATATGATAGTTGCGTTAGATGGGGTTTTGGCTATTACTTTGTACGGACCTTCGTTTACCTGGTCTAATTTTGATCTATTTTCTAATACTAAATAAACAATATCTCCAACTTTTATATCGTCTGGACCAATTTGAATATTTTTATTTAGTTCTTGAGTTCTTTTATGTTTAACTTTTTGAATAGCATCTAAAACGTGTGTATGCGCAACTTGAAGTCTGTATTTCATTTCATAGTTGTAGGATTCGTGATTATACACTGGATTGATTTTTGGCGGTATGATTTCAAAAATGTTAGATTTTCGAGCAAACAACAATTCGAAAGGGGTGTAGTTGTGATCGAGATTTGGAGTTGTATTATAGCAAAAACTATAATACGGTAACCAACAATCCCAATCATTTATTTTTTCATTACAGAAAATTCGCAGGTACTCATTTAAACACCTGTGATTTCTCTCTAATGCGCCTATTGTTTGAGGGTGATAGGCAGCTGAACATGTATGTGTAATTTGTAATGTTTTACACACTTCATCAAAGACAGCTTTAAACTCTGTTCCTTGATCTGTTTTAATTTGATTCATTTGTCCAAATATTAAGATGCATTTTTAAATCACGGCTTTTGCCATAGTTGTTGCTGTTTTATCTGGTATTGGAGCTAAAATAACATTCTTGGTAAAATCGCATTGCATCGATACTGCATAACGGTTCCCATTCTCCGATAACGGGAATGGTCCAACAGTATCAATGGATACGACTTCGAATGGTTTTATGGGTGTAGTTGTGACTACTGCTGGGGCTTGTACCTTAGTGAAATGTTTATTTAGTTTGCATTGGGTACAATTATTGACATAATTGGTAATAATTTTTTCATATTGAGCCAGAAATATATTGGTCTTAGTTTTTTATAAAGTCGGTTAATTCCTATATGTCCACCGACGGGTGTATTGTGATATTGGTGAAGAATGTTTCCAATATCAATATCGTTTTTTAAAACTTGAGGTTTTTCAAAAATTAGTACGGTAACATTCCTAAGAATTTAGTTACCTATGTCTTTAAATAAACTGACGTCAATGTATTTAAAAATTAAATCATTATTTGCAATCGCGAATTGCTTGGCCATTTTTGGATTCAATTGTATAAGTTTTCTTGTTTCTTTACTCATATTTGAATCATTTACCTTCATTTTTGTGTTAGGGATCCCTTTATCAATTATCTCAAATGCTTTCTGTAGCATGGGTTTTAATAATGTTTCATTATTTAATTCAAGATCTTGCACTAATGCTAAGCTCTTTTTGTAGTTATTATTGAATATATGTAAATCTATCTTATTTGTATTTTCGTTATATAAAAATCTTAATTTTGATAAATCAAATGTATCCAGACCGCTGACTGCATCGTACACGTGAAGTTGATCAGGCTTCTGTGTCTGATTGTCAGTTGGTTTGGATACATTTCTTTTGGCCATAGATCTGGTTACGAGGTACATGTTTTTGAGTGTTTCTGACGTTACTTGAATTCTTGATAACGCGTCCGATAACACATTCGAACTACCTTTAATGTATTCTATTTGAAAATCATATTCCTCCAGATCCCATCTCATGCGTGTGAGTTTGGATGAAGGGTCTTTCATGGTAAATAGATATACAAGAGGTCTATGGTCGGTTTTAATAATAAATTTTCTTCCATATAGATACGGTCGAAAATGCTTGATGGCCCAGTGAATTGCGGCCAATTCACGCTCAATCGTAGATTTATTAGACTCGCCTTTTGTAAACATTCTACTGGCGAAAGATACAGGTAGTTCAATATCATCATACGCTTGAGCTAAAACTGCTCCGCAAGCCACATTTGAGGCATCGGTTGTCAATATAAAATCCTTTTTAAAATTTGGAAATTTGAGAATTCTAGGCGATAAGAGTTGCTGCTTCAATGTAAGAAATGCTTTTTGGCATATCGTATCCCAGTTAAATTTTACATCCTTTTTTGTAAGCTGGTTTAATGGGTATGAAATCTCCGCAAAATTAGGAATGAAACGTCTGTAGTAATTGCAGAATGCAACGAATCTACGGGTTTCATCCCTGTTTTTAGGAGTTGGGTAATTTTTAATTATATCATATTTTCCTTTATCAGGTTGTATACCTATTTCAGAAACGTGATGGCCAAGAAATGTGACTTCTGATTTGAAAAAACAACATTTCGTCGGGTTTAGTTTCAAATTGCAACTTCTCATTCGCTCGAAAACTCTTTCTAGATTTGTTAAATGGTGTTTTAAAGAGCATCCAATGACTATGACGTCATCCACATACAAGAATGCGCATTCGGGAGGTAAACCACTCAATGCCAGCGTCATCATTCGCGTGAAGCTATTGGGGCTTATATTCAACCCGAACGGAAGCCTGTTGAATTGGTAATGACCATTTCCTGCTGTAAAAGCTGTAAACTTTTTGCAATGCTCTTGTCGAGGGATTTGGTGAAACCCGGACATGAGGTCAAGCGTTGAAAAATATTTCGCTCTTCCTAATTGGTCCAGTATTTCTTCGACCCTAGGTAGTGGAAATTTATCAGGTAAAATTCGTTTGTTTAGTTGCCGAAAATCGACAACCAATCTCCATTTCTTGTCTCCGTTATTGTTTTTCTTTGGGACTAACAAAATGGGTGAATTGTACCGTGAGCTCGAATTTTGAATGATATTTTGATCCAACATTTTTCTAACTTGTTGATCAATTTCGTGTTTTTGAGATTCGGGAATCCTGTAGTTTTTTATATAAACTGGAGATCTATCATTGAGTAGGATCTCTTGTTCATAGAAATTGTTGACGGTTAGATTATCCTCTTGCAATGCAAATACATCATGAAACTGCATGCATAAGTTTTCAATTGCTTGTTTTATTTGAGGGTCAGTATGGTTTAATTTCAATTCTTTCAAAAGTTTTTCGTTTCTTGCGCCTTTTGATGTGTTTTCAGTGACCATGTTTTGAATATGAAAACTTCGCAGGGGTATCATAGTAGGTACAAAATTTGTCGGAATAAATATACTTTCGGTGGATGTGTTAATAAATTTAACGAATTTGTTATCGTTATTAATTATGCAATTTGCATACATTAATCCTGGTTTGATTTGGTTCGCAATTGTAACCATATCTTCACTCATGTTTGGTATTTCTATTTTTTTAATAATTTCACATCTTGGTGGAATTATTTGTTTTGTCAGTGTTTTTTCATGTATTGGTATTGTAATATAATTATTTTCAAAATTTATGTTTAGTAACCATGAGTTATAATCTAAACAACATTTGTAAGCTGCGAAGAAATCCCTTCCCAGAATTCCATCTGTAGGAATCGGGAAGTTATCGTCAACAAGATGAAATTTATGATTTATGATAATTTCATCTGTTTGTAAGCCGGTGGTAAGGCTTCCATAAGAATTTATAATACCTTTGCCAATTCCTGCAATTGAACAGAAATCATTGATATTATATCCTTGTCTTGGTTTTAATTTTGAAACTTTCAAAACTGAAATGTCTGAACCGCAATCTATCATGAGGCTACATTGCTGTTCAGAACACTCTATGTTTAAGAGCACGAAATTAGTGGCGGACAGGTTAATTGCATAAACTATCCCTGTTGAGAACCTAAAAAATTTTGTGGTGGTTCAGGAACATGTTGTGGAATTTGTTGGTATTCTGGCATTTGTGGGCTATTTTGTTGTTGTAAATGTGGAAAATTTTGTGTGAACGGTTGTTGGGCCATTATGAACATCCCATGATTACTTGGATGTCCACGATGAGACCAGTTTCCTCTTCTCTGCTGAGGACATTGGTGAAAACCTCTGTATTGATTCGAATTTCCCCGGGTGTTATAATTAAAGTTGTAATTTCCCCGGTTTGAATTATTCCTAGGAAAATTATTATAATTTCCCCGTGAATTTTGGAAGTGCCCACGGCCATTTCCCCGATAGTACTGTGTGTTCCTACCACGCATCGATTGATTTACTCTACCAGCCGTAAATATTTTAGCGACAGAGGTGGGCGTTTCCAGAGAAGTTTCACACTCTATCATCTTCTGAGTGGCGTCGTTAAGTTGAGTAAAAGTCCCTGCCTTTAAAATGAGTTTTGTCTCATTATTTTTTGCTCCCTGGATGAGGGCATCTATTCCATATTTAGTGGACATTTTATTCGCAGTCTCTTGAGGAATTCCATCCCTCACATAGACTGTCTTAATCTGGCTACAAATTTTGTCAATCTTGTCACAGAATTCAGCCAAATCGCTATTCTGTTTTATTGTTTTCAGTTTGGCGATCAAACTGTCTGCTGAAACTTTGGAGGTGCAATTTGATTTAACTGCATTAATCATCTCATCTACTGTTTGATTAACATTAATTGCTTGCCTCGCCTTGCCAGTGAGGCGAGTTCGAACGAAGCGCGCTACAGTTAATGCTGCCGCAGCTTTTTGTTCCTGTGGGGCTTCAGCAAATGTTTGGTCAACGATGTAGTTAAAAAGACTGACAGCGTCAACAAAAGAATCTAATAATTCTGGGGCACCATCATACGTTTGTATGAGGCTGGTGCCCAATTTAATATCTACTATAGGCATCGTTTGATTTTGTTGTTTTTCCCCTTTTTTACTAGTTACTCGTCGAGAGCTATTAGTAGTAGTTTTTAATATATTTTTTGGGCTTTTCGACTTTGGTTTGTTAATTTTATTTTCAGTCTGTTTCAATTTAATTATTTGGCTTACTTCGTGGTTCCATAATCTTGTTTGTTTGCAGATTGCATTGAATTGTTCTGAAGGGATTACAGTACAGTTTTCTTGCAAAAAGCGTTCTATCGTTTGGAATAGTTTTTCATTCAGCTGCTCCTTCTTAGTTAGAGATTCGTCTGTTATTTTATTGTTAATTGATTTTTTTAAATTAGTGTGAAGCTGTTTCAGGGATTCATATTCTTCCATTGCCGTTATGAAGAATAATTGTTAAAGTTATCCTACTTGTTTTCTGCTGCTGTTGTCTCCTCGATACTCATCTCGATAGCTGCTGCAAAGCAGTGGAGGTACACACTGGGATCAGTACGTTCCACATTTTCACGTTTATTTTGTTTTATTTGTTTTTATATATATTTTTTTTTTCACTGTTTGCATATTTCAGAGCAATGCAGACGCTCATAAAGTTTATTTAAAGTTTTTAAAGTTTGGCTACGTATCACGTAATACAGTAACACGGGAAGTTAATTTTTCGTTCCACTAAATCACCCACTGTGATCCTCCAACGTCTCATATAACAAACTCCATATAACTGTGCTCCGGATTGCCGTTCACTATTCACCCACTGTATTTGTTTATTTATTACTGATCACCTCGGACAAATTTGCCATTGACCGGTCGGCGTTTTTCACTGCGCGTTTACGTTCGCGTTTTGTTATAATTTTGTATACAATTACAATCAGCTGCGCTGACAACATCACGATAATTATCCACAATTTTGACTCGTTACTAATGTGATACTCTTCATGCACTTCTAGTGCATTTAAAATGTTAACCTGCGGATCGTTCGATGTTTGTGCGTTTTTGGTGTTTGTGGTACCCATTTTAATTTAATTTTAATGATTTTCATTAAACATTAAGAAACTTCAATGTATCACTGTCACGGTCGCCATGAAACATTACCATTAAGAAATGTTCGGACTTTCACAGGAGTGACCACATTCACAGTTTAAGGTTGGAATCAATCTGTTTATTCAATTATTTTAGTCTTTACAATATACCTACTGGAGGTACCTGGAGTCGATTATGGGTTTGTTATTTACTTGATCGCGTGATCGCTATAAAGAGAGCGAGGATAACGAGAGAGGGGTAAATATGTTTGACGATGAAGGTCATTAGCACCAAGTGCGCTAGACAACGACACTTTGGGTGCATCGTTCTAAAGACTTAATATGAGCTTACGTTTTTGTGCCATGTCGTAATTTATTGCGAAGTACCGTGGGTCTTCGAACTGCTCTATGCACTCATTTACATGTGTTGCATAAGCATTTCGAAGGCTTGGGTTAAAATTGATTGCTACGTGGGAATCGCGCATTTCACATGCTACACATTGTTTATAGCTCATTTCAATTTTGGCACATATTGTAATTCTTCTTGGCTGATGAAACTAGCAAAGAAAAATATCACACATCCTTGGATGATTTTTCAGAGGAAGATAAAACTTTGGATGAGACTTTTAGTAAAGTCTGTTTCACATAGATTCTGGTTGGATAAAATAGATCATTTTTCCGCAAAGAAATAACGTACAACAAAAGTAAAAATGTCATTTTGTAGGATTTTTAATGCACTTTAAGGAAAAAATACATAAAAATCATTCATCAGCTTTTCGGATGAATTTTCGAACTTTTTTTGTGATACCACCCATCATTTTCTGCACAGTACTGCTGGTAGCCTCATTCGTCATCTTGTTCCACCACTTTTCCATTTGAGCGGGTTTTTTCATGGTTCTGCCACATTTCTTCAGTTTGCCCTTAACTATTGCCCAATATTTCTCGATGGGACGAAAATCCGGACAGTTTGGTGGATTGATACTATACCACTTAACGACATCCCGGCTGTAGTGGCAGCTTGCCAGGTCCGGCCAGAACTTCACCGGACCTTTGTGGAACCGAATGAATGACAAAACCCTCTTCTGGAGTCATTCTTCTTTGTAAATATTTCCATTCATTGTGTCCCCAGTGATGAAAATCTTAGTCTTCTTCCCACAACTACAGATCCCTTGCCAAATCATCAACTTACAAGCAAATTTATCTGCGAAAACAAACTTGAATTTACCCGCAACATTCCCTTCACGCTTCGCAGGGTAAAATTTGTTACCGGGTATTTGTCCAAAATCCATTTTGACGTAAGTTTCGTCGTCAATCAAAATGCATCCGTTGTACTTGGTCAACACTTTCTCGTACAACTTCCTCGCCCTGGTTTTGACAACCAGGTTTTGTTTAAGCGTCCTGTTGGGGTGTTTGCTTGCATGATACGACCGCAAGCCTTCTCGCAAACAAATTCGTCGAGCTGTACTGTGGTTCGTCTTGACTTTTGCGCCAAATCACGCAAGGAGATTCCAGGATTATTGTAAACTGATCGAATTACATTTGCTCGCAGCTTCCGGTCATATGTTCCACTTTTACGCCTGGTTTGTTTTGCTCGATCCACCGTAAGGGTCTCCCGGTAACGCTGCAGCACCGAATTTACAGTCGATTGTGGATATTTCAGGAATTTCGCGATCTTTACCCCTGACCACGTCGCGTCGGTTTTGTGAGTGTGCAGAATTTTCTCTAGCCTTTCGCGTTCCATCGTCGATAACTTTTGACTGACTGCTTCAATCTTGATGAAATTTTCACCACTAAGTCAACAAACCATTCGGATCAAAACACTGTCAATAGATTCGCGATGTGACAACTAGGGGGCACTGCAGTAAATGAAAAGATGCGACCAGATTCTTTGTGAAACAGACTTTAATCTAACCAGTAAAATGTTACAGGCGGATGATAACGTCTAGAGATCATCTAAACTTCCGTTAACACCCAAAAGGAAGTTTTCCTTAGACAAGCTTAACAAATCTATAAAAATATCCAATATACTTCCTGACGTCTCTGTATTTGAATCTAAAGCAGATATCAGCATTTATAACAGGGCTATTAAAATCACAGAGAGAAGCCGATATAGAGGTTTTTTTCAAAACTTATATGACTTCAATGTGTCGGTTAGAATAAAATGCTGTAAATGACTGAAAAATCGCATAAAACCCCTGGAATATGGGTGTTAGTTGAAAGGGTTTAACGAGTAGAAGTCGAATTTCGCAAACTAACACCATCTTGAAATCCAAGATGGCGACTTCCGATTAACTTTAATAATGCACATTTTGTGCATTGGGTGAAAGGTCTCAGCAAGTACAGTTCGAATTTCGCTATCTGACACCATATTGAAATCTTTACTATTCAAACCTGTGTTTTACTGATAATCGCTTGAAACCCCCATAAAATGGAGGAGGAACCAAAATTCGCTATTTGACGTCACCTGAAAATGTGATTTCTACTGATCGTCAAAATGCTGTAAATGGTCGAAAATCTCAATAAAATTTCAGACGATTTTCAGTGATTTACAGCATTTTCAAGTTAAGCGAGAACCGCCATCTTTGATTTCAAGATGGCGTCAGAAGCGAAATTCTACTTCCACTCGTATAGCCCTTTCATAAAATATATTCATATTGAGGGAGTTTCATACGATTTTCCAATATTTTGATGATATCATGCGATTTTAAGTCATTTAAATAATTTTAAACTTTAGTGGCGTCAGACAGCGAAATTCGACTTCTACCCCTACTACCTACTAATATTGTAAGGGTTTCATGCGGTATCATTTTCAGGATTCTTTGACTGTTTTGAAAAGTTTAAATCTGGTACATGGAAATTCAAACTTTTGTTAAAACGACATTACATTTGTTTATTTGTGGAATCAAAGGTCAAAGTTTTTTTTCGCGCTTTAGTGAAATATTCATTTCACAAATTGATGTAGATATTTTTTTTCACATAACAATAGAAAGGGTGCCTCACATCAAATAACATCACTTTAATAAACGTTGTAGACAATTACTTAGTCGATGGAACTTTTTTATCCTCCATACAATGTAAGGTCCTATCTGTAATTTGTCATGTTTAGCCATGTTAATTTACTCACTTATTAACCTTTACGCATCTCTTTCACTTTAAGAACATTCATTCTAACTTCTTTTCTTTACCGTTTTTCACAGTTTAGAGTGGCGCATTTCTTGCCAATAGAAAACAAACAGCTGTTTATATTTAATTTTGAAAATACAATGCAAAATATCCACACATAAAAACAAATGCTTCGGCGAATTCAATGAAAATTCGAGATTTTGGCATCGATACAATAAATTTTATAAATCATGGAGTTTATTTTCCTAGAAGATTATCAAGTCATTGATTCAAATATCATGTAAAAAGATAAAATATTGACACTGCAATCGAATTTTAACGCTAGGAGCTTTTCTAAGAATCATGCTTATCTAAAATATTTAAACGGAAGTACCTATGTGGAAAACTGTAATGATAATCGATTTAAAATCAAAGCTATTTATATTGGCAAATAATATTTTCGGACACTTGGGGGCCGTTCAGATACCACGTTGACAGAAAAATAAGATTTTTACCCCCTCCTCTCCCTCCGTGGACAAGCGTGGATATATTCCCCCTCCCCGGATGTCCACGTGGACAGATTTGAAATAGTTTTTTTAAAATACCTATAATTTGACAGTTAGAAAACATCACTTTTTGCCTTTTTGTTATGGAAATGGCTGATTTATAAAAAAAATACGAATAAGTATTTCCTGATACAAAAAAAAATATATTTCTAAATTATCATATTTATCACTTGCTTTCTAGTAGCTACAAGTTGTGTAAACTTTAACTTGAAAGCTTTGCCATTTTAAGATTTTGATTTAAACATCTTAATATTTATTCACATTTAGAAAATATTTTGAAAGTAAGTATGTCCACGTGGACATGACCCAAACCCCTACCCCCCTTCTCCGTGGACAAGCGTGGACATTTCCATACCCCTTCCCCCCTAAGTTGTCCACGTGGTATGTGAATGGTGCTTTTAGGAACATTTCCCCTGTATGAAAAAAAAATTAAATTACGAAAATGTTATTCTAGAGTTGTTCCATGAGAAATTTATATATTATCTTTAAAAAATCATATCTTCGTTAAAAAAAACCATAAAATAAATTATGGCACATTCATTACGTTCGTGGAAAACTGTCCAGTTAGATGAAATAAAGCTCTCTTCCAGGAAAACTCCGGTAAAGTTTTTTCGATGGAGGCGCATGGTAGTTTGTTTGAATTCTATGCGATGTTTTCTCCATCCGCAAGAAGCTTACAACCAAGTCAAATTCAAAGCTTGGTCGCTGTCATTGCCAGAGCTTAGATTGAACAGTGCGGGTCGTTGTTGGTATCAAGTAGTCACATAATACAGAGGAACGGTTTTAGTGCTTATGTTTTAGTAACTGATTATGGCAGATTTTGGCGTCCAAAAGTCTAATGTTTTGTCAGTTCTTGTCTATCACTTCTTGTTTTGATGATTTTGCGTTTGAATGTTTTCAAATTAATAAGTTCAGAGTTAAACAAATGAACTAATAAACCTACGCAATACACAAACAACTGATACCGAATTTATCTATATATATAAAAATGAATGTTTGTCTGTCTGTCTGTTCCCTATAGACTCGGAAACTACTGAACCGATCATCGTCAAAATTGGCATATGAGGGTTTTTGGGGCCGGCGGTGGTTTCTATGATAGTTACAACCCCTTCCAACTTAAGGGAGGGGTGGCTCCCATACAAAATTTGTAGTTTTTCGAATCAAATTAAAGTCATGACATCCATTTTCTCGAGATTTTTTTCTATTGGGCGGTTTGTTTTTCGTCTCCATGGTCGAGGCGTCGCGACCCAACGTCGCGAGAGGATAGTAACCAGCATAGCATACTAATCAGTGGGAATATTTTGGCGCGTATTTCTCAACCAAGCATATTTTCAATGCAAGGCGTGGCGATATGAAGCCTTGATGTGATTTTTTCCTACTTGATTCCTAGCTCATTTGTACAGCACATGGTTATGAATGACGCCTAGATGTGACCCAGATTGACATTTTGCCGATCGAATAAAAACATTTACATTTTTTTTGCCAAAATCTGAAATTGAAAGTCATGGCACCCATTTTAAGAAATTTTCTTTTCTTCGAGGGTTTGTTTTTCGTCTCTCTGGTCGAGCAAACGTCGTCGCAAGTGGATAGTTACCAAAACATACTGTTCATTGATCGCTGGAAAAATTCAATTTCTCAACCAAGTACCTATATTTCTTATGCACGTGGGGGCGATATGCAACCTAGATGGGTTTTTTCTTGCTTAATTGTACACAGCTCATGAAAATAAATGACGCCTAGATGTGACACAGATTGGTATTTTATCAATCGAATCAAAACCAATTGAAATATTTGCAAAAATAATCCCATATTTAGTTCGTGTTAATGTAGGTAGTATTTGTTGTCTAAAAAATATAAATTTAGTTCTGATGCTAATGATATAATGGTATGACACTTTGCGGACAATTGAAAAAAAAAATACAAAAAATATAGAATTTACATACAATTTTTTAACCCATTTCGCCTACAAGGTTATTTTTGAATCATATTGATAACAGAAATATGAATAAGATGTTTTCTACAGAGGTAGATCGGAAATATTTTGTTTATCATGTAAAAATGTACTTAACTGAAGTTTTATCAAGCGCCATTTAAAGTTAAAGAAGATCAAAAAATCCGATCCGACACATGAACTGATCAAGAGCCTTTTCTTTAAATTAGATAAGATAGGACTGACGTGTGCATAAGTGAAAGGTGTCAGTGGAATAAACTGATTTTTATTGACCAAAAGTGAGGGAATTTATTTTCCGAAAGAATTTTCTTCCAAGGTACACTAGAGCATAGAGCATTTTCAAACGTTCAACTTTTCTCTGTTACAAACAAATAAAAAAATATGTTTCTTCTAGAAATTGTTACTTCGGCCCAAATATACAACTGAAACGAATCTAGAAATGAAAAGGGAAGCTTTTTATTTTAAATAATTCTGAAAAAAACACCGTACTTTTTACTTACATACTAATTCAAGTACGTACTTAACATGAAAAGTGTTCTGTGTTACATGGCTACATAAAAGAGACTTTTTATCCGCTTCTTTTTTGAAAAGTGAGACTTTAGAACTGACATACAACTGGAAGCAACATTTTTATGAGAAATTTTTAGTGTACCCTTAAAGTGTTCAAAACAATATTCCCTCCTGTCAACTTACACGGTGGGGTAAGAGCAAACGTCAAACTTTTAAGAAATTCATCTTCAAAAAGATACAATATGTTGAAAAGACCAGAAGGGGTATTCCGAATATTGAAACTGAAGCGGACATTTAAAATTCTCAAATGTCTTTGTAATTGAAGGTCATTTGCTTTGAACAGCATTCGTTAAAAGTGGAATAACAAACATAAATTTATACGGCAGGAATACTGCAGATATATCAATGAAACTTGATAAAACAAACAATCAGAAATACGTATTAAATCCATTTTAAAGCCGTTACTCTGACGCCTCTGATAATAAGCTTTGCATCTACACTTGCCCCAAAGAAAAAATCGATAATTTTCAAACCATGATAAGTGCTTTTCGGGAAAACTTCAAGCTATAATGTCTCATGTCCACGAGTTTGGCATATAACGAAATATTTTTTTAACATAATTTTTGCGCAAAAAGGATAGATATTCAAACTGATCCGAAAGGCGAGGATGATGAAAAAAGCTGTTTGAAAATGGTTATTAAAAATCTTTTTCATCGTTTTTTTTTCAAATTTCTATAGCTTACTTTTTCAACTCCAAAAAATACACCATCTAAATTCTAAAGCTAACCAGGAGCTGGAAGTGCTCATAATACAGAATATTAGGAATATACTCAAAAAACTGTCCTGATTCACACTATTGATCGGTTTTCAAAATTAGATCTCCATAAAGTACAATATGCAATAAATTCCAATATGCGAATATTTTTCTTTCAATTAGAAATTTATGTACACTCGAGCCGGGTAAATCAGCCTACCTTCTTCAAGCAGTGGGGGACAAAATTTGAAAAGATGGGGGAGCTCCCATGTAAGTTAAAGATAAACAGCTTCACAAAGAAGAGACCATATTTTGAGAGAAGGTTTTTTTTGCGCTCGGATATTTGGCATAACTCAAAAACAGACGTGACATATATTTTAATAGAAGTTCGTAACTTCCCACTTTGAGAAAAAAGGTGGAAAATCCATAAATTTTGACATTTTTTAAGTCATTATGAAGCTTTAAAAACAGAGTACAAATTTCAGATCTTGAAAAACAAATTTAGAGATCAAGTTTCAGTAAATAATATATAACATATTTGAAATGCAATTCGGAACTCCAACTGCAGCTCTCATTTCAAAGTTGTTGATTCTGAACTATGATGAGGTTTGATTTAAAAACATGCTTACAAAAATCGAAATTTGAATAAATTTTTACAAATTACATTTATTTTTGGAAGGTGTAGCAAAGCACACCGGGTCAGCTAGTTTATTAATAAATTTATTGATTAAGATTTCAGATTTCGGTTTCAGATTTTAGATAGATATTCCAGTTTCAGAGTTACAACGGTTTCAAAAACTATTCAATTTTTTTTTTAAATTTTCGAATATAAAATTATATCATTTTCTGTCTTCAGTAAAAAAGATTTTAATTCATTCAACAACTTGTTGAAGACTACAAAACGAATTGTCAATAACCAAAACTTCTACAACTTTTTTCTCAAATGTCAAAATCACTATCGGTTTTCGGGAAACATATTTGAGTTACATTACATGTTTCTAAAACTCAAATCGGTTAAGAAACAAGAGAGATATAGCGGTTTTTGTCAAAAAAGTCAAATTTATACTTGCAGGGACTTAAACGGGTAAAAATTTCTGGGACGGATGAGGGAAATGCCGAATAGTTGAAATGGTTAATATTCGGTACATCTATAATTTCTATAATAACTAGAGATGTACCGAATATTCGGTTGGCCGAATATTCGGCGCCGAATACCGCCGAAAAACCGTTAAGCCGAATATTCGGCTCACCGAATAGTTGAGCTAAGTATTCGGCCGAATATCTGCTACAGACTTGTCAATTTTTCAAATAATTTTTGATAATTTATCAAATATCCAACAGTAATGTTGCAAAAGCTACACATTCATTGAAAACTTATGGTTTCGGCAAAACATCTATGGTGTATCCGCATATTTTTCACTGTAGAGATCATTCAGAAGAATGCTGAACGGTATCGCTTTATACTTTGATTATAGTTTATTTCAGATTTTCTGGATATATTCAGGTTTGCCCATAAATCCAGTAAAGAATCCAGATAAGTCGAATCTGGCCGGGATGTCCAGATATTGTTTACAACTTCTTGAGTTTTTTCAGATTTTTTGATAAATCAAATAAAAAAACTCAAATTCCTCTTTAAATTTTTTTAAATTTTGTGTTCAATAACGATTTTTCAAAAATTTAAAAACATACATAAATTTTGAACTTTTTCAATTTTTTTTTTCAAAAATCGTTCTGAATACCTGATCGTGTGGATACATGTGGTTGAAAGTATGGTATGCTAAAGGTTAAAGATCATCTATCTTTTCAACAACTATTTGGAAGATACCTTGCTAAAATTCGACCTTCATCTAATTCAATATCAGAGAAGCAATTCCGGATAGCTTGGCACTTTTTTCGACATGTTTTATCCCAGATTTCATAGGATCCTTTATGATAAACGCCCTAGAAGCGACTAGTCCTCTGATGTCTTTTCAGTTATTGAAAGACCCCTACTGAAGGTAAAAGTTTAATGCTAAAAACCCTCTTTAAATAAACGTACAGCAACAACAAAGGCCCGTACTCAAAAAATGTCTTGTAATGTAAAATGTCATCTGGTTGAGAATAATCGACTTTAAAAACATGAGGGGCAGTAATATGGAAGAAATAGAAAGCATTGAAATAATCGCTAAAGTTTTTTTTCATTAAAAATTCAATAGAATGTTCGACCGAATATTCGGCCGAATATTCGTTTGGCCGAATAGTTGAAAAGGTCAATATTCGGTATTCGGCCGTTCGCCGAATACCACTATTCGGTACATCTCTAATAATAACTAATATTTTCTCTGTTGAAAAAGGAGCAACCATTAAATATTTTGAAATAACTTTAATCAGATAATAAAGAATTTGTAAATCATTGTTTCAAAACCATTTTACGATAAAGTTTTTCGTTTGTGGAAATGAGCGTATCCCTTTACTGCATGTACTATGAATCCGTTGAGAGAAACATTTTTTTTAAATAACTTTATTAACCTCTAACTATGAAATTTATGCAAAAAATTGTTTTTTCAATAGTTTTAATTGTTTAAATAGTGAAAATATGAGATTATGTTTTTTTTATCGTTTAACTTTAATAATTGCTAATTGAATTTATGTTGTATGAAAATTGTTTAAAATTCTTAATAGTGCTAAATACTTAGAAAGAATTAAAATTCATTAATTCATTAATTAATCGAACAATTGTTTAAACCATAAACATTCAGTTGTCAATTTTTATACAATTAAGATCAATAAAGATATAAAGTGCAATAAAGTGATCAAGAAAAGAAAGAAATAATTTTTTATTAGGAGCTGAGTTCAACAGTTAGAAAACAGAATTGCGAAATTATTCCCTAAAAACTTGAATTAAGTACCTATATGTGTAGTTCCACATTTTTAGACTCAAATGATTTATGATTATTTGTTTTGTGCTGACAAAAAATTGATGGCTTATTTACTATGCGCAGCCAAAATTGAGCACATGGTAAAATAGCTATGCGTAAGGTATTATTAACAACAAAACATATTTGACTCAAAAATATGGTTGCCTGTTGTTCATTTAAACCACGGATTTAGTAGTTTTACTATGCTTTTTTTTTTGTGCGTTGGCACTCAGCAGGGGTGTCAATTGAATTTATTGTTTATCAATGCCAAAAGACATACCCCTGTTAAACATCTAATAACTTTTTTGTCTAATAAGATACGAAGTTATGATCTCAGACAAAGTTGTTCAGCGGAAAATTTCCTTTCGAGAATTTATAAATTGGTACAATCACTATCAGCAGGCTTGGTTCCACAGCAGAAACAAAAATGATGTTGATTTTTCAGTACAAAATATTCAATTTTCCCAAAAAAAACCTAAAAGTTCAAATTTACTCACTTAAACATTACCTAAACATTTTGCAAAAAATTATGGATGAGTTTTGAACCAAAACGAAGCTTTTTAAACCCCAGGATTTGAGAAATTCAAAAATGACCCCAAATCGACTCAGTCTAAACCATGCCCAGAAGGAATACACCGAAGTGGTGGCGACGACCAGCTTACTGGTGGACCTCAGAAATAGCTGAGTTTCGTACCAGCTGTCTAGAAGCCAGACGACGAGCTCAACGGGCGAGAAATGAAGCCGATAGGGAAACGAGAGGTGCCGTTTACCGAGCAGCCAGGGTGGCATTTAAGCGAACGATTAAAGCAAGCAAAGAGAACTGCTACAGAGCGTTATGCCAGAGCGTAGATGATAACCCATGGGGCCAAGCCTATAAAGTTGCACTGGCGAGATTCGGTGGCCCAAGGTCGCCGACTGAAAAGTGTCCGGAAAAACTGAGAGAGATCGTTGCACATCTTTTCCCGCAGCATGGCCCGACACAGTAGCCACTTACCCCGTATGACGCGGGTGCCCACGACATCGGTAAGAAACTTGCAGTAAATAAGGCTCCTGGTCCGGACGGAATTCCAAATGCAGTGCTGAAGGTGGCAGTACAGACCATTCTGGATACTTTCAGAGTGGTGCTACAAAAGTGCCTCGACAAGGGTTCGTTTCCAAATTCGTGGAAGACGGCGAAGTTGGTGCTGCTACCGAAACCTGGAAAACCTTCAGGGCATCCATCATCATACAGACCCATTTGTCTTCTGGACACCTTTGGTAACCTACTGGAGAGAATAATATTTAACAGACTTTTTATCAACACAGAAGGCGAAAGTGGATTGTCGGACAGACAGTTCGGTTTTCGGAAAGGGAGATCTACGGTGGACGACATCCGAATGGTGACAGAGTACGCGAAGCGCGCATAAAAAAAACGAAGCGGACAGGTGTTCGTCACTGCGCCATTGTGACAATCGACGTTAGGAATGCCTTCAACAATGCCAGCTGGGAAGCGATTGCCAAAGCACTTCACAGGATGCGTGTTCCCAATACTCTCTGCAGGATAATAGGAAGCTTCTTCGAAAATCGAGTCCTGACGTACGAAACCGAAACTGGGTTACGATCTATTGCCCTAACAGCGGGTGTTCCACAGGGTTCCATACTCGGACCTGTGCTTTGGAATGCCATGTACAATGAGGTGTTAACGCTGAAACTACCAGCAGGCGTGCAGATAGTCGGATTTGCTGACGATATCGTGCTCATGATCACCGGCGAAACAATCGAGGAGGTAGAAGACCTTGCAACGGTGTCCGTAGAAAGGGTTGGCATCGGGATGGAGGGAGTTAAGCTTCATATAGCTCACCATAAAACAGAAGTTCTGCTCGTGACCAATAAAAGAGTTGTGCAGCATATGTAGATTACTGTTGGAGGGCACACGACATCTTCGAAATAGCAGCTGAAGTACCTTGGAGTAATGGTCGACAATCGCTTAAGTTTTGGTGCACATGTTGCACAGTTTTGGTGCCCATACTGTTGTGAAAGTGCATCGAAAGTCATCGATTCATTGGCCTGGATTATGCCGAACTGCCATAGTCCAAAGAGTAGCAAGAGACGTCTCCTTGCGAGCGTAGCACTGTCTAAACTACGATACGGTGGAGCGGCCTGGAGCTCCGCGATAGAGGTAGAGCGCAACAGATCCAAATTACGCACCACACATCGGCTGATAGCCATGCGAGTTTCCTGTGCCTACAGGACCAAATCAGCAGATGCAGCTTTTGTCATCGCGGGCATGTTTCCCATCGATATAACTCTAGCGGAGAATATGGAGTGTTACAATGCATGAGCTGTTATAGGAGTGCGTAAAATTCAACGAGCAGCGTCAATGCTCAAGTGGCAGGAGCAATGGGACGCATCGAACAACGCAAGATGGACACATAGGCTAATCCCGCGACTTTCAGATTGGGTAAATGGGAAGTATGGAGAGGTCAACTTCTACCTGGCGCAGTTCCTTTCGGGTCATGGGTGCTTTAAGCAATACCTTCATCGGTTTAAGCTTATCAGCTCGCCTTATTGCCCGGAATGCGTAGAAACGGAGGAATCGGCAGAACATGCTATCTTTGTCTGCCCCAGGTACATTTCAAGGCGTCAGCAACTTCAAAATTTGAACGCTGAAACTATTGTGAGTGAAATGTGTCGCGAAGAACAGTCGTGGCGTGCTATAGTCGACGAATTCTCGCAAATCTTGCGCGATCTAATAAGAATCAGGAAAGATGATGAACAGAGAGAGCGAGATAGTCAACCAAATTTGACAAGCTAGCGGAAGGTCTTGGGCCTCGTATGACACTTCAATTCCAAAGCAACGCGATCTTAGGACGCGGTATAACCCTAACCTGGACTCATACGTGTGGTGGGACTTAAAAGGTCTCACGTACTCAGCTACGATCTTTCCTGCAGCAAAAGGAAGCGGAGATACCATTCGGGGTGGTCGTGACGGGATTCTAGCTTGGTAGTTTCTCAATCGGCCATGCCTTGATGGTTAGAAATCCTGCGGGAGTGGCTGCTGTGACGGGCGTGAGTTATTATGAAAGCGTTACCTAACCGGCACACGTTTCGGGGTCTTCCGTACCAGTCTGAAGTTGGCGATAGAGAAAAAGAGAAAGATGATAATGGAGAAAGACCAAAATTGAGAAAGAGGAAAAGGGTGAGATGTATAAGTGCTTAAGCACAGCTTTCCCCTTGATGTAGCATCATAGGGTGGAACCAAGGGGCACACCTGGCACACGAAGCCCAAGGTGGTTTTAGTGGGATGAACCCACACACGGCAGCAAACACCCGGCTGTTATGGTTTGAAGTCAAATTTCCAACTTGTAAAAAAAATCCCGCAAATGCTCGAGTTTTTTATAAAAAACATTGAAAATCCCTTGTAGATGAGCTTTTGAACTTTCAAAAATTTTCCACTCCATGGGAGTGTTTATTCAACAAAGATTTTATTTATCCCTGATGGCTCAAGATTGAAAAAGTCAGTTCACCAAACTCAAGCAGCTGTAACTTGCAGGACCTAGTTACACCAAATAACTTTTGTTAAGTTACTTAGAGTGATGACTTCGAATTTTCTAATCATTAATCTACTATACCTACATTCGAGCTAGGTGAAAAGCGGCGACATTATTGATGGTCATCTTCATTCATTAGCGGTTTCTTGGAAGTACTAATGAACATCGACCCCAATGCGTTCAAATGTGAGGCTTTTTTTTACATACACTGCCGGCCAAAAATTTGGAATCTGATGATAAACTTCATTTCAAGTTGATTAAAATTTTCTGGATGATTAAATACGCGAAAATTCCTTCTTCCATACAAAATTGAATCGCGTTGCGCTTATAAGGGATTCAACAAAATCATTTCAAATTTTACACTGATGCTTGGTGGCCAAAAAGACATCGAAAAATCATATGGGAGCAGAAACTCATTTTTTTGGACCGGTCTAGTGATCAGTGATCACTTTAAAATTGATTTTGATAGTTGAAGGGAGTTTCTTTCTAGTTCTTTTGGAACAATGGATTTTGAGTGACAAAGTTAGCATAAAATGGTTCACCATATTTATTCGTAAGTGTGTGGTTGTTTTATTTTGGTTTGTTCAATTTGGATTATCTGTACTACATATGAGTGCTAAAACGAGTAAAAATTTGGCGATTGAATGTGCAGCAATTTATTTATTCACTCAATCCTGTACTGCTGCTCCTTAAAAACGCTCTAAAACATCTACACTTCGGGGGTATTCTCGCGCAAATGATTGCTGTAAGCTCTTAGTGTTTGATTTCGTTGATTTCATATTTTTTTCTCAAAAAATATTTTCCGTCTGCCGGTTGCAAACGTACTGCAACGTATAATAATATCTAACTATTAATATGCAAAGAAGCTGCTCACTACTAATGACTGTTTTTGTTATTCCTGTTATTACTTACTTGTTGTCTTAATTATGGACGAAAATGTTTCGTGCTCTGTCGGGTTTTGGTAGAAATTACAGTTTTCATGGAATGGAACCTTACGCGGATGGCATTCTACTATAAAAAGTTTTACCTTTCTCGTCTACTCTAGAAAGCTGATATCAAAGTTTTTCTTTAGTTCGGTATTTTTCGTGGAATCATTTCAACCATTGCGGTAACTTTTTTTTTGGTAAAAGCTTTTCTTCTACCTTTTAGATGTCTAATGGACTAGCAGAGGGTGATAAAGCTAATGGTTTGACGTTAAATCGATAGAGTATTTCAAAGTTAGAACTAGAGTATGATGAGAACAATATTCATGCCAAACAACTTTGTTTTGTTTTTTTTATGTTTAGACAGATAGTTCCATCTAAAAAAATGGATTCAAAAACAATTAACACTTTGTATCTAAATAAATTTAAAACACATTGAAGAATTGAACGACAAAACGTTGAAATGGAGTTTTCTGACTTATTTCATAAAATCTCGTTTAGTGTTGATATCGTTCTTATTATTCGAGTTGATATTTCGTTTTTACTTAGCACCAATGTGTATGACAATTGTTAAACTGCGTTTAGTTATTCTCTCTTTTTCAAATTTATTTTCATGTTTCATTAATTTCCTATCCAAAACTGTCCATTTAAGTGATTAGCTATCAAATGATCTCTGACCATAAACCGTTTATCTTTTTGATGATTTCAAAAGATTGCAAAAGCCTCCGACTTCTCCTTCTAATAAAAAGATTTTTCTTTCAATAAAACACCAATAAAGGGGAAAACTGAATCAAGATTCCTTCTTTCTTATTCTCCAGCTACATCAAAGCTTTCTCCATCACGATAATCTAATTTAATTAAGTTCCACTTTTTTTTCTCCTGCCGTGCAACATCTGACGCGTTGTTGTTTCCATCGATTTAGTCATCTCCTTTTATGGTTTCATTCTCTTACATTTTTTTCAAAGGTAGGAATATCCTTTCCATTTAATCTCATTCGCAGTGTTGTTTCTTCTCACTCGAACTCAATTTAGACTGGTGTGTCTGGTTGATAATTTTTCCGGTTTCCGGTTCTACAGGAAATCCTAACAGATACTCTTCGAGGTTAACTAGAAAGCCTTCCACAAGTTTGTTGAATTGAAAGAAATAATTTCGAATCATCAGTGCAAATAGCTTCGTAACCTTTTTGGACCGTTTTTTTTATCATTTTCGGTTCCTAACACTTTTCTTCTCAAAACTGTGGAAAATGAAAGAGTGAGTTGTTTCATTGCCAAGTTTTCTTCAGGAACAGAAAATTTGCACTACTTCTTTAAGCAAGTGATTACATTTGGCCTTTTCTCGTGCTTCAGTACGTATCAGCAAATAATCTAGGACTGAACTGTGATTACCTAAATTAACTCATTTCACAAACCGTAGCTGGAAGAGAGCATTGGCAAAGCTGATTTTTTCTTGAAATAATTTACTTTGAAGGGCACTGTCGAGAGAAGTCGCACTGAATTAAAAAAAAAAGTTTATGGTTGAAACGCATTTGAAAAACAAAAGCACAAAAGATTGATTGAGAGCTGAAATTTCAACTTGTGGTTTTAATATTCGGACATTAAGAATATGTCAGAAAATATCACAAATCTGCTCAAAAAATTATTGAAAAACATTTTACCATTGGATAAAAATAAAGATGGAGGAGATGGTAAACTTGGTAGGCATATTGTATTTTGCATCGTGTTTTAGGCATAAGATTCTTGACAGTTGTTGATAGAATTTAATCTCAAGATTTTAAATCCACATATCCAACTCGTGTTGAATACGGCATTAAAACCTGACAACCAATGGAAAAAATCAGATATTCTGTGATTCGACTCCAAATTATATGCCGGTTTATTATAATTCTGAGTGTCTGATTTTATCAATTTTTTCGAACAATCATATTATACATTAACAAATTGGGTCATTTTTATAATTTTATTGAGAAATAATCAATTATATTACTATTATCATCATATGCTCATGAATTGTGATCAGAAAGTAAGCGTCGAAAGTGACATCAGGATTTTTTGCTTCGAGAAAGTTCACAAGATCATCAAGTTTACAATTTCTGTGGATCCTATGAAAAATTAAAAAAAAACTATGGCACAGATTTTGTGGCGAA
Organism: Uranotaenia lowii; assembly: GCF_029784155.1. Taxonomy (NCBI): domain Eukaryota; kingdom Metazoa; phylum Arthropoda; class Insecta; order Diptera; family Culicidae; genus Uranotaenia; species Uranotaenia lowii. Next base: position 319,726,966 of record NC_073692.1, read on the forward strand.
ATTTTGAACAACTTTCAGTGAAATTATAGATTTTACTGCGATCTTGACAACCTTACCAATGAGTCTTGTTGATGTTTTCATGAAGCTAATCGCCTGATGACATGAACCCAAAAAACAAAATTCATTCCCCATTCTTTGCCAAAGGCCTTTTAAAAACGAAACAAAAGGTAAACAAACAGTTTGATTGCAAAAAAAAAAAAAAAAAAACATACATAATAGTCGCAACTTTTTTCAATTCGGAATATTTGTAGCCTGGACAACATACATATTCTATAACTACGTATTGAGTCCTACGACGTAATTCATTACGTTTATCGAGAAATATTCAACCTGAGAGTTGGATAAGAGAAATTTCGTTAGCCACCTTGGATTTGATTACAATTAAATGTGCAAAATACAAACAAAAACGGTTCAACGGAAAGCTCAGGCCTGCTTTGACGGGACTCGCAAAATTTCACTCGTACTGACTGCATCAAATTCTTCAGGTAGAAAACTTTAGTCTGAATTAAAGAGACTAAAGTAAACAGAAAGAGGCGCCATCTGATCCATTTCAAAAATAACATGTATAGCAGCCCTGCGATCAGATCTGTCAGATGCCAGCAACACTGTCACTTTCGTTCTGGGTTGCCAGGTGCCCAGGTTTGTCTGAAAAACACAGACTTTTGACCCTTCTTCCAGATGACCAATACACAGATTTTTTTTCAAAGTGCCCAGAGTCCTCAACACCGGGCATGCTTGCTTTCGTTCCAAATTTCTAGCAAACATTTCATCTGCCTGATGTAAATAAATTGAGTTAACGGTTATTCTGGATGTAGTTGGTTGCAATTAACTGAATCAACGCGGTTTCATCTTAAAATCAATTAAAACTCGCTTAAATAAAATTCAAATGGTTCAAACTACCTGTTGATGCATTTTCGTTGGAATATGAAACTACGTCTTTTCAATAATTGAACGAAACTTCCAGGCGTAACTAGCGTTGAAATCGATAAAGGGCGAAACTCACCAATATCTTCACAGAATTATTTTTGCTGGTTTTTGTCCCGCTGGGTTTTCAGCAAAATTTCCAGCTATATTGATTGCTGGAAAGATGAGCAAACTCAATTGCTGGAAAATTAGCAATTGAAAAAGGCTTTCAAGGATACCTACAAATGTTCGATTTTAATAGATTTTGATTTGTTCTGCTATACGAATTTTATTTCCCAAAATAAATAATTTTTGCATGATTCTTTTCAAAATAATTTCGATAGAGAATTTTGAAAAGGGCGAATGCGCCAAATGTAAACAAACCTAGTTAATAGTAGGATGGAAAAGTACGTTCAAAGACCAATGTTTTGATTGTACATAGGTATCTGAAGGATGTTTTAGTTTCGAAAAATAAAGAAAACAAAATATGCTTATGGAGCAGTCAAACTTTGAACGCATTTCTCTCGAAACAGTGATGTTGGCACATTCGCCGTATTCAAAATACAAAACCGATTTTTTTTATTTATTACAAAGCATGATTACAAAGCAAAATTTAAGCGATTCGGCGCGGCTAGAAATTTCAGCCCTGGATGTTGACGCGGCCCATAAGCAGCTGCGTCCGATTATCCTCCAGTCATGATTACGAACTGATTAACCCCTTTGTAAAATCAAAACAAATTGTTAGGTTGATTGTTAATCAAAAGCTTACCCACAAAACTTTCGAGGCTCCACTTAGCAAAATTTTGCTGTTACTTTCGATTAGCAAAAAGGATTATTCTACTAATGTGATAGCAAAAAGCAAATTTTGCTTCTTTTCAGTAATTAAAAAGGCAATTTTACTTGATATTAGTAAAACGAAGGTTTTCTAGCCGCTTTGTTTACACACAAAATTTTCGAGGCCGGAAATTAGCAAAATTTTGCTCAAATTTGACCAGCTAGAAACTTAGCAATCAATTTAGCAAATTTTTCGAACTAAAATTTTAGCAAACGAAAGAAAAATTTAGCCGCCGCAACTTCTGCTCACTTTTTTAGCAAAAACCGGTAGAAAAGAGCCCCGCATCTGAAATTTCAAAATTTATTGTGTTCTCTCTGCTAATTCGAAGGGAATACTTGATCATTAAATAGAATACACGAATAACTTCACTTTTAATTTATTTTTCACATTTTTTTTGGAAATTTATTTACCACTTTTCGTTGAATTGAAAGTAATTTGTTCCGTTCCTGGGAACGCACCTTCCGGCGAGCGAAATGCCAAGGGCCGACCTGGGTTGTGCCGGATGCAGCGCGTTGACATGCCAGTTATGGTCCCTCTTTATTTTCGAACTGTTGAAAAAAAAACCCGTCGTATTTGCCGGCAGTTGCAACCTGGTAGGAAAAACAAACAATTTAAAATTTTTATAATCGGAAAATCGGTGCACTTCAAGATCGGCCCTTACCTGTACGCATCCGGTGTCTATTTGACAACCATTTTTACGTTGAACTAGCCACTAAACGAACCGCAAACATCGAATTATCAGAACCGCACTGAATCACTTCGATGTTGTTTTTCTCCCAACTGGCGGCGGCTATGCTGTCTATAAACAAAGCGGCTAGAAAACCTTACTTTTACTAGAATCAAGCATTTTTAAATTTCTTATTACTGAAATTAAGTAAATTTTGCTTTTTGCTAACTCGAAAGTAAAAAAATATTTTTGCTAACGGAAAGTAACAGCGAATTTTTGCTAAGTGGAGCCCCGAAAGTTTTGTGTGTATAGACAGCAGCCGCCGCCAGTTGGGGGAAAATAACAAACTGACGCGATAAAGTGCGGTTCTGAAAGCGCGAAGCTGGTGGTCCTTGCGGTGGCAAAATGATAGCCAGATCAATTCCGGATGCGTACAGGTAAGGGCCGATCAAGTGGTGTACAGATTTTCCGATATTCGAACTGTAAAATTGTTTGTTTTTTTTTTCAACCAGGTTACAATTTCCGACAAGATTGACGGGTTTTTTACAACAGTTCGGAAGTGGACAACTGGAGTTTCAACGAACTGCATCAGGCACAATCATCGATGCATGAATGACGATCGGTCGCTTGGGGTTTCATTAGCCGGAAGGTGCGTTTCCAGGATCCAAACATTTTATGAAAAGTGTTAGTGAAAAGTGTTTTGAAAAATTTAAATAAATTCAAAGTGATGTTATCCGTGCATTCTTTTAAATAATCGAATATTCCCTCTAAATTTGCAGATAAAAACATAAAAAATTGTAATTTCAGATCCCGCGGGATTTTTTTCACTGGTTTTTGCTAAAATTTTAGTAAAACATGCCGGCGGCTTATTTTTCTCTAATTTGCTAAAATTTGAGCAGAAAAAAATTGCTAAATTGATTGCTAAATTTCTAGCTGGTCAAATTTGAGCAAAATTTTGCTAAATTTCGGCCTCGAAAGTTTTGTGTGTAAGCATCGAAAGCATCTACTTACCGAACTTTTCGCCGAACTTGAGGAATTTACTTTCCACTCATTGAATTTTCCCTTAAAATATGAACAAGTCAGAATCTAACAAATCGATTGCTGATTTTCAGCAATATGGATCGATTGTTGGGAAAAACCAGCAAAACAAATCATATTTGCTGGTTTCCAGCAAAAATTTGTATTGTCTCTACACACAAAACTTTCGGGGCTCCACTTAGCAAAATTTCGCTGTTACTTTCCGTTAGCAAAAATATTTTTTTTACTGTTGAGTTAGCAGAAGGCTAAATTTACTTGATTTTAGCAATAAAAAAGTTCATTTTGCTTGATTTAAGTAAAATGAAGGTTTTCTAGCCGCCTTGTTTCTAGACAGCAGCCGCTGCCGGTAGAGACAAAAAAACCAAACCGACGTGATTCAGTGCCGTTCCGGAAATTCGATGTTGGCAGTTCTTTTGGTGGCTAAGTTAACGACAAAATGATAGTCAAATCGATACTGGATGCGTACAAGTAAGAGTCGATCAAAAAGTGTAAAATTTTTCCGATTTTTAATTTATGTTTTTTTTTATTAGGTTGCTGCTGTCGGCGGGGTTCCGGGTTTTTATTGCAACAGTCCGAAAATCCAGAGGGACCACAGCTGGAATTTCAATGCTTTTTTTTTTGTTTTTTTTTCCGGGAATTTAACACAACGGTCATTCTTCCCAAGGATTTTTTTTTTTTTCGACCACATTCAACCGAGTATTTGGTATAAGCATGTTGAACAACCAGTTGCAGTTCTTTTATATTGCAGATTTTGACGTTCAGATTCGCGTCACCTCCTTTTTTCAAGACTCGCTTATTGTGCAAAAACGCAGCATCACGTAGCTCAATTTCGGTCTAGCGCAGTCATTCAAGCTAGCTTGTTACGCAGCATCTCTATCTCTACTTCGCTGATTTGTTGCACAGCCACTTCAACGCGCTTATCAATTTAAGCTAAATCGTCACTGATCACTTAACGCACAAACACTCTCGGCACTCCACGACCTCTCAGGCTCGCTCAATGCACAACCGCTCGGGCTTGATAAACCATTTAAGCGTGCTAAATGCCCAACAACTTGGGTTTGCTCAACGCGCAACTACTGCAGCTCGCCACATGCGCAGCCATTCAGGCTTGCTTCATGCGCAGCGCAGCCGCTGGGGTTCGCTTAACGCACGGCTACTCAAGCTCACTTAATGCGAAACAACTCGGGTTCGCTTCATGCTAGTCAAGCTAGTCAGCTAGTCTAGCTCGCTACATGCGCAGCTATTCAGGCTCGCTTTATGCGCAACCAATGAGGTTCGCTCAACGCGCAGCTACTTGTGCTCGCTCATTGCGCAACCACTCGGGTTCGCTTAACGCGCAGCTTCTCAAGCTCGCTACATGCGCAGCCATTCAGACTTGCTTAGAACGCAGCCATTCAGGCTCGCTTCATGCGCAACCACTGAGGTTCGCTAAACGCGCAGCTACTTATGCTCGCTACATGCGCAGCCATTAAGGCTCGCTCCATGCGCAGCCATTCATGCGCAGCCATTCATGCGCAGCCATTCAGGCTCGCTTCATGCGCAGCCAATCAGGCTCGCTCCATGCGCAACCAATAAGGTTCGCTAAACGCGCAGCTACTTATGCTCGCTACATGCGCAGCCGATAAGGCTCGCTTCATGCGCAACTATTTGAGTTCGCTTTACTTGCAACCAAATAGTTTCGCTTCGTATACAATTTTGTAATATTAAATTATGTATTAGGATTGAATTTGGAATAACCATTGTCTATAAACAATTTTTTTTTAACTCAATAGTTGGCCCAAAAATTTGGCTCCTGGAAGGATCGCCATTGTGGAAACCCCATAATGCCAAGCTGATATTCAGCTGACTGCTGACCGGGTGGCCACAAATGAGGTCTGTTGTAATAGTGATGCATAACCACGAATAGCGAGTTAGAGGGAAAGGGTGCTCATATATGCACAGGGTATTAGTAGTGTTCTGTATAACCCACACAGTGCTGAAGCAGGAAATTTTGTGTAAATGATGCATAACGAACTGCAAAATGGAATCTCAATCTCTTTTTCAGGCAAAACATTGGGCTAATAAACACAAACATCCTGACCAGCAATAAATTCTAAGTAAAACACTATTTATCTTATTAATAAATGTGCTTTTAATTTGATAAATTATGATGATAAACGTTCCTGTACTCCCCAGGAGAAAACTGTTTCGAATCTACAGGTGATTTTGACATTTGTTTTCCTGTAGTGTTTTTCTGTTTTGAGATCGTCCTGTAATTTTCAGCTGTTGAAAACACAGGACGAAATCATTCCGACCACAGGAAAAAAGATAAAGTGTGTATAAACAAACGAATATTTAAGACACATCTTTTGCTCGATTGGAATGACACTGACAAGATGAACGAAAATTCCAATCGACACCAGGTGATGCCAGGTGATTTTTTCAAAAATCAGGACATCATGAACAAAAAATCAGGATTTTTCAGGACACCTTAATAGTATTTTAGACGCAATAATTTATGCAACAGAGTTCAGAAGTATACTGCCTGGCTTGCAGTTTATATGAAAAAATCACCTTTTAAATTTCATCTGAACCGAAGATTTTTACCGGTTAAACTATTTTATTACAGATTTGTTCAATATCCTAATGATTTCACTATAAATTCAATTATCCACAGTTTCGATATTTTTTTTTTTGAAAATTAGGATAATTCATTTTAAATACCTTTTTTTTTAAATCAGGGCAATTCAGAACAATTTACAAAATCAGCACACTTTCTCGAAAATCAGGAAGTCCAGATTTATCAGGACAAGCGGGATTTAAATCCTATTGGATATTTCATCCCAGACAAAAAAAAAGTGCCACCGGGATGTGAGAATCGAACTCACAATACCGTTTTATATCATCTTGCCAATCCGACATCTTAACCAGTATACTGCCTGAGCCGATGGAGGACGAGAAATTGTTGCCATAATACTACCAAAAGGTCAGTTTGGTACTAAATCGTTAGTTTGGGAATTTTTCTGTCTTTCATACTTCCAGTTTTTCGACTGAACTCAAATTTCTGCTCATTTAAAGCTACTCAAATGTATACAAAGTAGCCCATTTCTTCCAAAAGCATTTCCAAATCTACACTCACTTTAAATAAACTGCACATTAAAATGTTTTGTATGATTCTACACATATAAATAAAAAAATTAAAAACAAAAACAGATATAAAAGTATTCTGAGTATTAAAGGAAATCATTTCTAAAATTCAGTGCGAAATCTCCGATTACAGTTGACTAAATTGAGACCTTCTAAAAAAAAATACTCTTATCAAGCAATTTATGGATTTAGCAGCAGCAAGCTCACAATCATAACTGAACTTAACCCAACGGTCCACCGATTTATCCTTGCACCATTGGATTTGGAATCCGACTTATTGTTAACCATAATCCCATTGCTGGAACCAGCTTCATGCATTACATCCCGCGATGAATCTTTACCCGTTCTCAAATTATCACCTGAGGGTGTACCGGCGAAGGTATTTCTCGGAGTTGTCACCGTTGCCGGGACGCTCATCGGAGGTCCACCGGCCTTCGTGGGCATTCCAGCGACCAACAGTTCCTCATTTTTACAGCACATTCCAGCTTCGACCCGATATCCGATAGCACAGTTTCCGGCAGGGCGAGCCACCGGAAGTGTGATATTGTTTTCGGTTTCCAAAAACTTTTTCATCTTCAACAGGTATCCGCACTCGAACAGATTGCCCTCCAGGTAGACCTGCTTTAAACTTTTAACATCAACAAAATCCTGGTATTCGATTTCGCTGAATCCGTTATCGTTCAATCGAAGCACCGACAAACGTTCAAAGTTTTGGAAATAGTCAACCTTCAAATCGCTAGCCAGTAGATTGTTCATGGAAAAGTCTAACAGAGTTAGCGCAGGCATTTTGGGAACTTTTTCAGTCTTCAGATACAGGGCTCCAACATCGGCCATCAGCAAATACTCCAACTGTTCGAAACCGTCGAACATAAACAGGTCGATTTCATTATCGGCGGCCAGCTGCTGGTTCCGACTCAAATCCACGATTCGTACGTTCTTACAACTCTTGGTAACGTTGCTGATATCCCTGAGTCGATTCGACTGCAAATGGATCTCTCTCAAAGGAGAACTGGAACCAGCTTGATGCACGATAATCTTCTCGATGTAATTATCAATGGCATAAAGCTCCTCCAAAGCCGGAGTTATCACCACCGACCTTAACTTGCAGCCACCAACATTCAGCACCTTCAAATCTTGGCCGAACTTCTCCAGAAACTCCCTAGGAAGATCCATCATTTCCGAGTCTTCGAAAACCACCCGAGTATGTTTGCCCGGGGGAGCTTTGAATTCCGTTGATCCCGAGGAGTTGCGTGGGTATTGGACGCCGCGGAACACACAGAAGGTGGACTGTTCATGACCGTACGGCTCCAAACTGCACTCATATGTCTCGCCGTAAATGGAATGGCACAGGGTGGCAATTAGGACTAATACTAGAGCTGGCCATGGTATCGATGGGCTAAAATAAAGTTAAGGAGTTTATATTAGTGCTACCATTTGGTGGTTTAATTGAGATTGTCAGAATAATGAAGAACTTTTCACTTTCAATTGGTCCCGAACAGATAAAATGCTTCACAAAATCGAGAAATGGAGCTAGCTAACTCCAGATCATGGTACTATCATTGCATACGCATGTGATCAAATTAATAGGTGAATTTTTAATTCGAATTTTTAATACGAATCAGTGAATTATGTATGTTGTTAGTACTGTTAACAATATCTGGTTAAATTTTGCGTCAAAGTAAACATAAGAGATTGGATTAAACTGGTACCAAATACAATGTATTCCATTTTGACTAAAATAACTGAGTAGATAAGTTGTTGCAAAAACATTTCGAATGCTGCAGAAAGCGTTTGGAGATCATCCTCGGAAGAAGTGTTTTCATAAAAGTCCGTCGTGTAAGAAATTGTTGTACTTTGCCCCATTGTTGCGCAGGAAGACTAAAATTGTCAGTATCAATTTTTTTTTCAAAATGATACTAAATCAAGTAAATTGGCATGTTTTCTAATGAAATACATCTAATAAAATACATTTAACGACAGTTTTTTTTTCACATGGTTACTGTGCTAGTTGTTGTTGATTCTTGCAATGGCAAAGATGGTTTAAGACAGGGCACAACACAATTTTTGAGTTCATGGAAAAGTGATTGCCACTAATATTTTTATCTATTTTTAGGGTTGTAGGAGGTACCATTCTCGAGATATTTATAAATAAAGATGGTTAATGGCATAAGTGATTTTTTTTCGGATAAATTGGACACTCATATAAAAAACAGTTATAATTGTTATACATCGTTGTAAAAAGTTCCGAGTTATCGCATGAAAAAAAAAACAAATTTCAAAATTTTTAAGTGCAATCTTTCTTTTTTCTCCAAATTTCTTAGCTTAAATCTCTTTTTTCAAGTTGCAGATCTGTACTAACAAGTTTTGAAAAGTTTAACTACGACCACTTGCGACGAAGAGTTTTAGAGCACTTTGAAAGTTGTGCCGTATTCAGTTTTCAGGTCCATTTTCCATGCGAGATTAAAAAAGTTATGGATAAATTTTGATATAGTTATCAAAATAATCAACTCTGGGTCGCAATTTAAAAAAAGTTATCAAAATATTTTTGTCCAGTGCTGATCTTAATCCAAACGCTCAAATTTAACCAAATAGAATTTCCAGCGCTTTCAAATCATGATTTGATTTTTGCCTCTTTAGATTTCAACACGATTCGTACAATTCAAACTTACTCTTATCGCGACTACAATAGAATAAATCAAGTCATGTTGATTCAAGAGTTTAATACAGTCGATTGGAATCTAATTTATAGTATGGATGATCCTGATATCTTGTTAGACTTTTTCAACTTAAATATTGGCAATACTTTTGAGAAATGCGTACCAATACGTCATGGTAAAACTAAACCGAAAAATAGCCCTTGGTTTAATTCAAATGTAGAACGAGCAATCGTAGATAGAAACTTAGCGTACAAACAATGGAAAATCACACGTGAAATAGATCATCTTGCCTCTTATAGAAGACTTCGAAATCGTGTCAATCTTCTCGTTTATAATGCAAAAAGAAATTACTTCAATAGTTATTTTGATCTTAAACTACCATCAAAATCGTTATGGAAAAGATTAAAAAATACCGGAATTGTCAAAACATGCTCCCAACCGTCAAATGATTTTCATGCCGAAGAAATAAATCACGCTTTTTCCAAAGTATTCACTCGCAAAAACATGCAAAATACAAATATTTTCTTATCAACATGGGGTTCTTTTTCTTTTCATGAAGTTCAAGAGTATGAAGTATTAAACTACATTTTCGATATCCAATCTGACGCAATTGGGTTGGATGAAATTCCTCTAAGATTCATCAAACGACTTCTTCCAGACATTTTAAAACCTATTACCTATATTTTTAATAAAATTTTAAGTTCTGGAAAATATCCTCAAATATGGAAACATTCTAAAATAATCCCAATCAAAAAGAAACCCAACTTAAGCTCGTTGGACAATCTTCGTCCTATTCTTTGTGCATTATCTAAAGTTTTCGAAAAAATCTTAAAATCCCAAATTTGTGATTATGTATCTCAAAATGAACTAATTAGTACCTACCAATCTGGTTATCGACAAAAGCATAGCACAAAAACAGCTATGATAAAAGTATTAGACGACATAGGCTTAGTCATCGACAAGTCTCAATCTGTTGTTATGGTTCTTCTTGATTTCTCAAAAGCATTCGACACGATTAATCACGCTGTCCTTCGTAGGAAACTGTCAGAAAATTTTGGTTTCGGATTTCAAGCAATTTCGTTGATAAACTCGTATTTAACTAATCGTTTTCAAACTGTTCTCAATAACGCTCAATATTCAGCGCTGCTTCCAATCATATCTGGAGTTCCTCAGGGATCTATTCTAGGACCCATTCTTTTTACACTATACATAAACGATCTCCCAAACATTCTTAAATACTTTCAAATACATATTTTTGCAGATGATGTTCAGCTTTTTTTAGACTGTACAAACTTGTCAGAACAGTGCATTAACGTTCGTATCAATGATGATCTCCAGAGAGTACATGCTTGGTCAATAAGAAATGCTTTATCGTTAAATGTTAATAAATCACATGCAGTCCTACTGAATAAAAATAATACGATGCAAATAGTTCCGAAAATCGGCAATATTCCTGTGACTATTGTCTCGGATGCCGTAAGTTTAGGTTTTAAAATACAAAGTAATTTCAAATGGGATTCGTATATACTCCAACAGTATGGGAAAATATACTATTCTTTAAGAACCCTTCGTCATTACAAAATCTTTATGAACACTGACTTGAAGATACAACTTTTCAAGGCATTGATATTTCCCCATTTTATCGCCTGCGATTTTTTACAGTTTCAAGTTTCCCAAGCGGTTCTTAACAAACTTCGTATTGCTCTTAATTCTTGCGTGAGATTTGCTTTCTACCTAAACCGAATTGACCATGTTTCGCATTTGCAAACTCGTTTAATTGGATGTTCCTCTGAAAATTTTCCAAAAATCCGATGTTGCCTATTTATTTTCAATTTGTTCCATAGTAAGAAGCCTACTTATCTTTACATTAAATTATCTCAACTAAGAAATTCTAGAGCATTAAAATTTGTCATTCCTCGTCAAGGATCAGAGCTTTACAGCAATTCGTTTTTTGTTAGAGGTGTGAGCTATTGGAATGCACTTCCCAATTCTTTAACGTTAGAAAATTCGTTTGCAGTTTTAAGAAAAAAATGATTGAGCACTTTACAAATTTAGTTTGAGTTTTTTTTATTATTGTTTGAATTATTTCTATCAACGCACAAAATGTAACATTAAAAAAGATGTAATATCTTACGTTACTGAATAAATAATTAATAATAATAATAATAATAATAAAAATAATAATAATAATAAAATCCTGATCTAGAACCTGATATCAATCTTGATTCAGATCTTAATTCTGATTTTGATCCTGAACGTAATCCTGATGTACATATATCAAAAGCTTTTTGATTCAAAACCCTGATTTAGATTTTGATCCCGTACCTTTAAGCTAGAGATGTGTATTCCCACAGCCCATTAAAAATAATTTCAATGGCTTTCTTTCTTGCCTTATAAGATACGAAGTTACGGTCGTCAACAACAGTGTTTAAAAGAAAATTTTCTTCGGAGAATTTAAAAATTGGCACAAAACCATAAGCAGGCTCGGCTCCACAAAAGAAACAAAAAAAAAGCAAAAAACAAGGAAATTATTGTCTCACTTAATTTTTTACTCATGTTGATAATCAAGAGTAAGAAATAAAAATCCAAAAAAAATAAATTTTACTGTATTGTTTTGAATTAAAAAAAAATTGCGAATTGAAATGTGAATTTTTTTTAGGAAAAAATTTAAAGGTATATGATTTAAGGGCACGGAAATTCAGACTTGAAAAACATAAATAAAATTATCAAAAATATTCCTAAAAATTTAATTAGCTTGACTTTGAAATTAGATTTTTTTTTTCGAATCAGATAATAAAATTTAATAAATTAATTTAAAAAATAAAACAAAACTTAAATATGAAAAAGATAGGTTCTTTTAACATATAAGATTTTTTTTTCAATAAACATGTCCAACCATTACTAAAACTAATTTATAGAATTTTATTGAGTAACTCAAAGGAACAGCATTTTGGTGCTTATGTTTTAATGATTCATTTGGTAGATTCTAGCGTCTTGAACTCGAATCTTTTGTCAATCTAATTCTGATTTCGTTTATTATACTTCATTCAATTAAGGAATAATATTTTGATGCATGATCTAAAAAAGTTAAGTTCAACAGTTTTTTCAAAATTTGGAAAGATATCATTAAAGCATTTTTTTTATATTATATTTTTTGATATTAGTGCAGAATGTTTACTAAAAAAAACTTGATTTCAAATTTTTTGGAACCTGTTAAAGATTAGTTTAATGCTTTAAAAGTATTTAACATTCAATTTGTTTTAAAACTTCTTTAAAAATTCCTTAAATGGGGAAAAATAAACAATCAGAAAATTTCTATAACTTTTTTCACAGAACACAAAATTACTTGAAGCCTTAAAGCAAGTTGTGTAATGTAATGTAATGCTTTTCTTTTCAAGTTTTGCCAAAAAAGTGCAGAACCTTCTGTAGTAATTTTAAATTTATTTGAAAAGTTATTTCAATAACAAAAGCTGATAGACAAGTTACACATTTAGAATAAGGGGCACTAAAGTGAGTCGAAATAACGTCTCAAATTTATTTCTCCTCGGAAAAATGTAAATTTTGTGGCCTTGTGTAATTTATCAAAACCTTTTCGAAAAGAAAGCATAGGTAAGCCTTTAGAAGAACTCTATGTAAAATTGAGAATGAAATTGGTTTCTTGAAGAATATTTTTTCATCAGCATAACATTTTTAATGACCTAAGCAATTTATTTAAATCAAAATGTTTAGTAGTAAAGTAGAAGATATTAGATTCTAGATATTGTTTTGATAAATCTGTTGACCATCGTGAAAGGTAAACGCCTGTTTCATTGTTTCCAACTTGTCGATATATAAATACCGCCGGAGGGGAGCCAAATTTCTGACTTGCTTGTTAAAACTTATTTTTAAACACCTTTTTTTTTATTTTTCCGCTACTACGGTGAAAATTTTACTTGAAAAAATCTCCATGGGGAGGGGAGGGGGGTGGGGGCGGTTGTACAATGATCAAAAAAATGGTTCTTGGGAACAGAAGCTCATTCTCAATGTTCAAAACTGATGCTCTCTCTTTGAACATCAATAACGGTGCCGGACACGTCCCAGTAGTCAATAGATAGCGAGGAAAAATAGAGAAAAAGATGAAAGATATAAAATTGCGCTTTAGGACCGAGGTCACCTCTGAATCCTAGCAAAAATATGTTTTTGGAAGTGTGGGTAAAAGGATGAGATCTGGAAACATTTATGACAGATGCATGGATCTTTTTATTTCCATCTTTTTTTGTTTACTCCTACAGTTTTACAAACAAAAAATTTAGTTATGATTTTACCGAAATTCCCCAAATTTCCTAAGGGATGAGGTGGTTATCAAATTTTTAGCTTTGAAAAGGAAAAATCGGAAATATCATGCTTTCCAAATAGCTCAAGAATTACTATTAACTGATATGTTACTGTAGGAAAGCCTTTAGGGTGTCATTTTGACACCATTTCAAGTTTGAAGGCTTGTAACTTTTCTCAGAAGCTTCAAAATACAAAAATTTCTTCGGGGACCCTAAATGAATTCAAAAGTTCTTCAATATTGCATCTTTACTTTATTTATGGACGAACCCCGGAAGCCTGGACAAAAAAACTCCCTTTTCCGACTTATGGTGTTATTTTGACACCACAAAAGTAAAATCTATTTAAGTCGTCTATTTTACACGTCCAAAAAAAATATTTGCCCTATGCATATGAAAACTGAAGTTAATGCCTACATCATGAAGACAAGAAATATTTTTTTACTTTTTTTTTATTGAAATGGTCACAAAAAGTTAAAAAAAAGTGGTCTAAAAAACCTACTTTTCATTCGATTGCTAGTAAATAATGTTTTAGCGATGGTAGAGTTTAAGAAAAAATATGACTACAAACTTTATTAAAATTCCAACAATTTGCTGTCTTTAGATTTTTGATGCAACAAAAATTGAAATTACTGGAATTTTTCAAAGTTCACTACTTTGCGCAATTTTTTTGCAAATTGAAATTTCATCTCTTTTTGTGGTCCACCGTCAGGTTGTACCCGGATTTTCAGTGCTTTTACTTTGTTTGGACCAATCAAAAGTATATTCATTGGAAAGCAAATTTAATCTACATTCTAGTGAGGTGCCACAAATCACGCTGTGAGATTTCACAAAAATGTGAAAAATAAACGTAAAATCATTAAAGAATTTCTAGAACTACAAGCAGCGCGTCCAGCAAAACGTGTTTGTTTGCTCTCCGAGTAGGTACGGTGGGTAGTGGTTCGGGCAGAGAGCGAAGCCGACAGACGAAATAACGATGCGTGTCGTGCATTTCTTCGTCTGTCGGCTTCGCTCTCTGCCCGAATCACCACTCACCGTACCTACTCGGAGAGCAAACAAACACGTTTTGCTGGACGCGCTGCTTGTAGTTTTAGAAATTCAGGAATGATTTTGCGTTTATAATTTTCACATTTTTGTGAAATCTCACAGCGTGATTTGTTGCACCTCACTAGAATGTAGATTAAATTTGCTTTCCAATGAATATACTTTTGATTGGTCCAAACAAAGTAAAAGCACTGATAATCCGGGTACAACCTGACGGTGGACCACAAAAAGAAATGAAATTTTAATTTGTAAAAAAATCGTGCAAAATAGTGAACTTTGAAAAATTCCAGTAATTTTAATTTTTGTTGCATTAAAAATCTAAAGACAGTAAAATGTTGGAATTTTAATAGATTTCGTAGTCATATTTTTTTTCAAAACTCTACCATCGCTCAAACAGTATTTACTAGAAATTGAATGAAAAGTAGGTTTTTTAGACCGCTTTTTTGAACTTTTTGAGACCATTTCATTTAAAAAAAAAAGGTAAAAAAATATTTCTTGTCTTCATGATGTAGGCATTAACTTCAGCTTTCATATTCATAAGGCAAATATTTTTTTGGACTTGTAATATATGAACTACAGCAGTTTTCGTGAGGCATGTTTTTTCGTTTTTTTTCTTTTATGCTGAATAACGAGAAAACTAGTAACTTTAGCTATATATAATCTATCTATCTATCTAAGGGTCCAGCGCCGATTGACCGGCGCATAGGGCTGAGATAAAAGATCTCCACTGCTGGCGATCCGGAGCCAGCGTCTTCACTTGCTGCCAGCCAAGGTTCTCGTCAACTGTGCGGATTTCGGCGGCTAGACTTCGCCGCCACGAGCTTTTGGGCCTGCCTCTTCTTCGATGCCCATCTGGATTCCAGTCAAGCGCCTCTCTGCAAATCTCGTTTTCATCTCTTCGCAGCGTGTGCCCAATCCATCTCCACTTACGTTCCCGAATCTCGATTTCTAGCGCCTTTTGATGACACCGGCGATGAAGTTCAACGTTTGAGATCCAGTTGCCAGGCCACCAATCGCGGATGATGTTCCGCAGGCAGCGATTCACAAAAACTTGCAGTTTTCGCGTCGTCACCGCATATGTGCACCAAGTTTCACACCCGTACAGCAATACGGATTTGACGTTTGAGTTGAAGATTCGGATCATAGTTCGTCGAGAGATCTGGCGTGACCGCCAGATGTTTCGGAGACTCGCAAACGCAAATCGGGCTTTTCTGATCCGGGTTTCGATGTCCTTCTTGGTACCACCATCAGGCGTAATCTGGCTACCAAGATACTGGAAGCACTCCACTGTCTCAACCTGTTGTCCAGCTACCACGAAATTGGAACGATTTTCTGTATTGATTTCCATCGACTTGGTCTTTCCGACATTGATTTTGAGACCTGCTGCCTTGGAGCTTTCGGTGAGGTCGTCGAGTTTGCTCTGCATGTCTTGTTGTGTTTGGACGAGCAAAACAATATCGTCTGCCAGGTCAAGGTCGTTCAGTTGCTCCATGGTTGAAGGATTCTACGGCAATCCTCGGTTTGGTCTACAGTCAATCGATCCAGTCAAGATCTCATCCATTACGATGAGAAAAAGTAGCGGTGACAAAATACATCCTTGTCTCACTCCAGCAGTTACCGGGATTGGTTCGGACAAGACACCGTCGTGCAAGACCTTGCACGAAAATGCCTCGTACTGTGCTTCGATAAGATGGACTAGTTTCTCTGAGACCCCTCGTCGTCTAAGAGCAGCCCAGATGTTTTCGTGGTTCAGTCGGTCAAATGCTTTTTCGAAATCAACGAACACCAGCAGAAGAGAGTCCTGGAATTCGTTGATTTGTTCCAGCATTATTCGTAGCGTTGTGATGTGGTCCACACATGATCGTCCGGATCGGAATCCAGCTTGTTGCCGTCGGAGTGTAGCGTCGATTTTCTCCTGGATCCTGTTCAGGATCACTTTGCAGAGTACTTTGAGGGTTGTACAGATCAAAGTTATGCCACGCCAGTTACCGCACTCTGTTAGGTCTCCTTTCTTTGGGACCTTTACGAGGATACCCTGCATCCAGTCGGCCGGGAATGTTGCAGTATCCCAAATGTCAGCGAAAAGACGGTGCAACATTTGTGCTGACAAGGCAGGGTCGGCTTTGAGCATTTCAGCAGGAATGCAATCGATTCCAGGCGCTTTGTTGGATTTCATGTCCTTGATTGCCGCTTCTATTTCAGCCAGCGTGGGCGCTTCCGAGTTGACGCCATTAATGCGACTTACTGCGGGCGCCTCGAGCTGCGGGTTCTGTTGGCCATTGCTATTTGTAACTCGGAAAAGTTGTTCAAAATGCTCAGTCCAACGCTTGAGCTGATCTGTTCGATCTGTCAGCAGCTAACCTGCTCGGTCTTTCAGCGGCATTCTTGCATTAGTCCTTGCACCACTAAGGCGACGAGAAATATCATATAATAATCGGATATCTCCGATGGCGGCGGCTCTTTCTCCCTCTTCGGATAGGGAGTTTGTCCAGGCTCTCTTGTCTCGTCTACAAGCTCGTTTAACTGCCTTTTCCAGCTCCGCATATCGTAAGCGGGCGGCTGCTTTGGCTGACCCGGTACATGCCTGCTCAATTCCGACTTTCGTCTTTCTCCGATCATCGATCATCCTCCAGGTTTCATCCGACATCCATTCACTTCGTCTTCCACAAACTTTACCGAGAGTACCATGGCTCGTCGTGATAAAGGCATTCTTGATTCCACACCACTGTTCTTCGACTGTTCCGTCTGTCGGCAGCTCCGAGGCTCGGGATTCTAGCTGTTCAACGTATGCCCTTTTCACCTCTGGATTCTCCAACCGCGGACGTCGTATCGACATCCGACTTTCTCCTCGCGCCGTTGGACACGCGCAACCCTCAGTCGTATCTCGCCAAGGACGAGGTGATGGTCGGATGCAATGTCTGCGCTTCGTTTGTTGCGGACATCAAGAAGGCTCCTTCTCCATTTTCGGCTGATGCAGATGTGGTCAATTTGATTTTCTGTTCGGCCATCTCGGGATACCCAAGTGACCTTATGTGCTGGTCGATGGGGGAAGAGCGATCCACCGATCACCATGTTGTTGTTGCCACAAAATTCTACAAACAGCTCTCCGTTTTCGCTCATCTGTCCTAGACCATGGCGCCCCATGATGCGCTCAAAGTCCTGATTATCGGAGCCAATCTTTGCGTTGAAGTCGCCTAAGTGGATTTGAATGTCACCCTTCGGAATTCTCTCAACCACGCTGTTCAATTGACTGTAAAACTGCTCTTTCTCCTGCAAATCGGCAACGTCAGTTGGCGCATAACACTGGACCATTGTAAGGTTTCTAACCCGTGTTCTGAATCTGGCTACGATTATTCTTTCGTTTATCGGTTCCCATCTTATGAGGGCCGCATGGGCCTGCGGGCTTAACAGGAAACCAACTCCTCGTTCCCGAGTAGCATGTTCTCCTCGTATGCCAGAGTAAAGCAGTACTTGCCCGGACTGTGTCTTGTGTTCTCCAGTGTTAGGCCAACGGACTTCGCTCAGTCCCAATATCTCTAGCTTGAGGCGGCTAGCTTCTCTAGCAAGTTGAGCCAGCTTTCCTGGCTGGGCAAGGGTCAAAACATTCCAAGTTCCAATTCTAGTCCGTGTTTTCATGCTAAAAGTCGTTGCCAAAGTTCCAATTCGGTTATTTCTTCTCTCAGTTTCTGTAACAATACAAGGTATCAGGAGCAGTAGGTTGTTAGCCTAAAGTCCCTATCCCGCGATGGGGCTGCCATCTTGGACTTAGCTGGCGGGAGCCGCATTTCATAAATTCAGCCGCTTGCTGCAAGACAGACGCTGTTTGAGCCGCCCCTGACCTGGAGAACAGACGCTCGGTTGTTGTTGCACGCCGCCCCTGACCTGGGGAACAGACGCGTGCGGCCACCTTCTCAGTCTGCATGCGACCAAAGCATCCACCGGGGTTGGGTACCCGATCTCCGCTTAGGTTACTCGCACCCCAGCCGGCACCACGGGGAGGTAGAGATAGGAGTTGTGAATAAGAGGTGATATGACCACTATGGGGTCTCGTGTTGCACATTATCCACCGTTTACCAGCCGCTATATATAATGCTCTAAACATATTTTACTGACATTACAAGGTTTCTATTATTATGAGTTTTATTTAAATCGGTTGAACACGCCAAAAGTTATAACGATTTGAGCTAGTGGTGTCAAATTGACACTCCTAGTGCTGATTAGGGTAATGAAATCTAATGCGGATGAGGGTTAAGACATGACAAAAGCTTAGATATCCGAATTTTTAAACTGGAAGTTTTTCTTGAAACAGTTATTTCCTATTATACTTGTGTTATTTCTTAGAACTTGAAAGTCGTAAAGATAATTTTTAGAAAATATATTTTTTAATTTGTTATTCTACGCTAACACCATCTGCTTGTAATTTAACTCTCTATGCTCACGACATCGACCAGCCTTAAATTTGAACGATAAGCATGAATCAAAATTTTCATGTTTCATTTAATAACTACAATAAATACATTTCATTTTCTGCTGCTCCTGCAGTTTCTCTAAAGTTGCTGATCCGACTTGCAAAATATTCAAATTATCAAATGTGATTTTATTATGTTTTCTATTAAGAGGAATATTTCTGCAACATGAAAAAATAGATAATGAAAAAAAAAGATAATGAAAAAAAAACAGAAAATGTATGTTTTCTTTCAGAGTCGATGAATATCCATGAGATCTACTTACGTATCGAAAAATCTCTAATTCTCTAAATATATATTTTTTTAATCATAGATATTTGTATTTTAAAAATTGGTTCACAAAATTAATTGAGACAAGTTACAGGCAACGTAGATATTTCAGTATTTATCTACATTACCTGTTACTTTTCTCGATTAATTTTGTGAACAAATTTTAAAAATGCAAATATCTATGATTAAAAAAATAAATTTGTATAGAATCAAAGATTTTTCGAAATGTAAGTAGGGTGATTTGCCAATCGTTGCACAGCTAAGCACATGATTTTGGTGTTTATGCTGTATTTTAGTCATTTCAACCAAATTTACTCGATTTTTTTTTGTCGATGCACTTATACAGGATTGGTCTACAAGATCCAAAAGTTCAAGTGTTTGAAAAAAGTTACATAAAAATTTAAAAAATCATTTAAAACAGCTTGTCTTTGCCCAATAGTTGCACAGGCAAATTTTGTGTCGTGCATAATGTTGTCCGATTTTTTCCAATGGTTGCACATTTTAAAAATCAGTCACCATGAGGCCGAATAAGCTGAATTTTGTTACGGAAGCTTATTATGAGAACTTCTAGTTGAAATGCAATTTAATTCATAGACGGCCCCTTATGAAGGGGGGGGGGGGATCCTCAATATAAACCGTCCAATGCACTTTCAAATTCCAATCCGGCCCCAAAAAAAACACAAAGCCGCCGGTTTGAGTGTCTGGAATAGCATTTATAACACGAGAAGTTTTCTCAGAAACTCAAATCCACCTCTTAATTTACCCGAAGCCATTTGAGTGGAGTGTTATTCAATCTAATTTGCCCAGTGTTGAGCCCTTTTCTTTGTATGTTCTACTAACATAATATTTTATGTCTTTTAAATCCCATAGAACGAACTGAAAGGTATTTAATGTTTAATTTTTAAGTGGCTATAAACAGGTGAAAAGATTAGAGAACGTGATCTGTTTTGCCCCCTTTTACCCCTATGAAGAAGATGCGATTTTCTAAAACAAATGTTTTAGGACTCACTTGGAAGTCAATCGATTTTTACGTAATGAATCGCAATTTAAAACATGAAAATGGACACAACCACGCCCAAAGTTTCAGATCGTTTGACTGATTTACGCTCATGATATACAATTTTGTATAAGATTTTTTTTTTCGAAAAGTTAATTGATTTAAATATCTTTTTCATATAAATGGGTTTATTTGTAATTAATGTAACCTCTGTAGCATTTTATCAATCTTCAGAAAACAATCACATCCTATAGAAATGGTTCCCAAGAGTTTTCCGGCTGAAAAACTGTGTTGGATCAAATTAAGTTTCACAAAGCTATGACTGTTTATTTTTCTGGATGATAAGGGCCAAATAAAGCTTCACATAGATGTCTCCAGTGACGGCAACTCGACGGCAGATTCGAATTCCTGAGAAATCGCACGTCAGTTTTTGGGATTAAGGGTCGAATTTTTCCTCCGGTACAATATTCTGGCAATATTAAAAACAATATCAAGGGGATCGCTGTTGACATGGCTTAAAATTCTTTTAGATTTTCCGTCACGAAATTAGAGAAACAGATTTTTTCAGAACAGCTTTTAGATTATTTGCATAAAATGTTGAAAAAATGGTCGGGATAAAGGATTTCAAAATAAACATGATAAAAAAGTAGTCTCTCAAAGTCAATGCAGTTGAGTTGACTTTGACACTTTTCAGACAATGCAAATTGCCCGACATTCATACATACATAAGTTTTTTCAACAAGTTTAATAATTTCAAAACTTCATTTTTAAGATATGACGGTATAAAAAATAAACTTGTGGATATATAAAGTGTCTTCGAATTATTAATTAATTATTGAAAATCAACATGGAGTGCAAAAAATGTTAAAATTCTCAGTGGAAAATAATTAATTAAAGCACAGAATTTACTAAAATTACTATTTAAACGTAAATATCCACTTGTTCAGAAAAAAAAACATGTCATACCAATAGACAATTAGAGTTGTGTTAGTTGCATGTAGTCAATGAACGTGTTCAATTTTGTATTACAATTTGTATGCAGGAAGAACTTTTCACATATACAAGAAATTCAAATAAGTTTGAAATGAATTTTGTTTTAAATTATTGATTTTGACCATTCTTAAGATTAATTGTTTGCCAGAATGAGAAGAAGCAAAGGATTTCATGAAAAAAGTTATAAACATTTCGAAGTAAAAAATAGTAATCCATTGAAAAGTATTGTAAAATTGCAGGATTTGCTTTCTGAAGCTTTCAATAATTTCATGTAATGTTTTGCGAAAGTTTTAAATCATCACACTTATTGGCTATGCAAAGCAGTATAATGCGATTCTTATTTTCATCCGGTTAAACAGCTTTCAAATAAGCTGTCAAAACACTAAAACTAAAAAATATTTACTTATTTTGAATTTTTCGTATGACAATGAATATCATTTCTGGGGTACAAGTTAGGTTTAGTTTTTGTTCACATGCAATGTATTGCAAGAACCAAGAAATATTTTAAAAATACTAAATTATGTTTTTTTAACTTTCAGTACATCTCTGATGGTTTTTGAATGAAAATTTGGATTTTTCCGTACAAGTCTCCTTACGAATTCAAAACACGTTGTTATAATTCAGGACTTAATCAGTCGCTTCCAAAGTTTTAATTGTTATTTTTAGCTGTAAAAACAACTAGACAAAGTTATTGGAGGTATACGAATTTATAAATTTGAAATTTCCTAACAAATTTTGCAGCGGAATTATGTACAACAATGGGGCAGGTGGAGATTGAGCGGACCAATTGTTGCACGATCCAACATATTTTCTGGTTAAGTATGGATCATAATTTTTTTCAAAATCATGATGTTAAAATTGTCCAACAAACGTTCCGTATAGAAAACTGATACGAAAAATGTTTTGTTCTGACGTCAAACCTTATTTGCCGTAGAAGGAATGTTAAGGTTTTTGTTAACAATAAGCACAAAAACCGCGCGAAAAAAACAAGAAAAATTAAAACTGTTGTAAGATACACACTTACCAGCAGAAAATATCACAAAAGCCTCATTTCATCAGAAAACATTCCGAATTACATGATTCAGCATTATTTTTGAGGGAAAGTTGAAAAACAGCTGAAATATTGACAATTTAAGTCATGCTGTGCAACAATGGGTTAGGGGACAACGATTGGCAAATCACCCTAGATTTGTAAATGTTAGTTTCAGGTTTCAGATTCACATGGTTCTAGTTAACCCGTCTTTTTCAGCGAAATGTGGTCAAAATATAATAATCTTGATTTACTAAAGTATCATACTCAACAACTCAACACAATTCATAATGGTATGAGAAAAAGAACTTACACCACTGCAGATAAACGAGAAAGTTTCCTTGGTAGTGAATTTAGCTGAAAGTGCTTTTTGGAACTTTTTCTAGCGTGATCTGATGGGGGCTGAATATTTTTGGTGAAGTATTTCGTGAGTTGCTATAAAGCATTTTAAAATTTTAAAATTAAATGGAATTCTTCGATAAAGTTAGGGGTATGAACAAAATTATACAATAAAAGATTAAACATTTTTTAATTCACTTATCTTGAAATCCATTACGATGCTTCCTGGCTGGACCTCAGCTCCAATCACTTTTAACTGATCAATATCTCAGTTCTATATTGTAGTGATAAAAGATAATGTGCATTTTCGAAAAGAAAACTTTTTCAGGACAACGATTTTGACACCACAAAAACAAGTGTATTGAATAAGCAAAAAACTAAGTGTAGATCGCTAAATAACCCGCAAATTTTTCACCGAACTGCTAAAAGTGTGAGGTAAAACCCTTGCTCTGAGTCATTAAAATCTAACCTCGAACAACAAATTTTCGCTAGTTTCAGAGCTCGTAAGCTGTATAGCCGGTACCTAAGCAATGAGACAGGTGATTTCTGATAGACGACAAAGCTTGTGAGAAACCATTCTTCAAAAAAATTCCAGCGATTGAATCCTTTAACATTTCTGGTCGATGAAATTTCCCTTGCAGATTGAAATAGGTATTTGCAGGATGTTTTGAAGAAAAAAAATATATATAAAAATTAGCCAAGGTTCTGTACTTGTGGAAAAAACCACAATTTTCCGAATAAAAACATTGGTTTTCGCTGTTTTCAAAAATTGCAAAAGGTAGGGGAGAGCGAGGTATCATGGGCCACTTTTTTCTTTGCTTCATAACTTATTTATTGTAAAAGAAAAAAAGAAAAAAATAAATAGAAAGGTTTTCTACATTCTTAAGGTATCATTGGACTTTTTTTTAAATACATAATTTTGCCAAGATCTGACTGTTTTAGAAAAGTATTTTATTTTTATTTTTAAAAACTGTGGGGAATCGTGGACCACCAAATCCAAATTGACTAGATATCCTGCTAAATTTATATTTTTCACAACTCTTTATTTGGCATAATAAAACTTTGCAGGTTGGAAAAATGTATTTTAAGTTTTGAATGTGTATTAAAACACCAAAATATAGGTGGCCCATGAAACCCCATAAAATGTGGCCCACGATTCCCCCCAAGCTATGATTTTCAAATTGGTTGCGCTTGTGTGACTTATTGATGTTTCATCAAAAATTCTTTTTCCACGTGAAAGAACATAACAAAACTAAGATCATAAGTGTATAAGCATATTTTTGTTACGTACTTTAGGTCTCCCACGGATGCAATTTGCGGATACTTGTTTAATTATGTAAGTACATTTTTCTAGGCGAGATAAATAAAATAAGCATATGATACGTACATAAGTCAAAAACATATAGAATAACATGCTTACGCAAAGTGACGACGATGAGAGTTGAACGGAGTTTTTCAACTCAACACATAGCTGAGATATTTTGAGTGACCCACGTTATCCCACTCTTCCCTACTGTTGTATGTACCCTTCGTGACCTACGATCTATTCTAACTGATTCATTATACTTTAAGTTCAATCTTGTGATGGTTTTGCTTTGTTTTTGTCAGAATTTCCCGGCAGTCATTCCAATAAAAACGTTTTTAGTAGCACAAAAATAATCAAGTATTGTTAATTTCGAAATAGCTTAATCCACCAAATCGCCCTAAGTTTCTATCAACAGAGAAGTATTGGGCAAAAAAGTAGGGAAAATGGAAGGAAGAGGATGCAGTCACCCAAAATACAGATTTGTCGAAGTATAAGTGGGAAAATCTGATCAGTAACATGACTGAAAAAAAATTGCGCCGGCCGTTGGGAGATACCAAGAATAAAGTAGAAATATTTCATACAAAAAAAAAGATAAATATATCTTTTTTTTAATTTTTTCATGAATTATCAAAAAACTTCCATTATTTTCTCCATAGAAAGTATATCGATCAAAAGAAGGGTTTTTTATACACACGCATTCGTAACTGAATATCTCATTTCTAAATGAACTAAGCTTTATTTAAAATTACGTCTACTCCAATATAATCAGGCTTTCGGCGGCACTTGACAAATTAGACCAGTTTTGTCACCGTAAATATATAGAAACGACCTGGGTCAAAAGTGACCTCATAATTCTCCTAGAGAAGGAAGGATAATGCAACACTCCTCTCTGTTTGGAAAATGGCTTCTAATAGGCAGCTTTCCGTATTGTTTGAAAATGTTCAAGGTTGTCCGGGCCATAAAACACAATGGCGGTGATTATTATTGGCTAACCTTCTCGACCGAATGGCTGACAAACTTTGGACCGAAGAAAAGGGGAAGAAAGAATTGCACCACGTTTATAGTTTTCCTTAACCAAGTACTAGGTACATTGGGTTAAGTTAAGCTCCACATTTCAGCCATTTATCTTGGGAGCTAACCCATAATCAGCCAATTAGTATTACATGTTGCAAGGCAATTGCGCCGTCCATGATGTGATGGTTTAGGTGCAGTCGGTTGCAGTGAAAAGTTCCATAGCTTCCGCTGGGTACTTTTATGTCTCGGTTGAAGTTGAATGCCATACCATGTGACACACCCTTTCGGAACGATCCCGATCAGGAGAGCATATCAGAATAATAACTCAAACATATCTCACCAAGATATTTACATCTGATTCAGTTATAATTAAGTACTCCAAATTTTTGATTTTATGTTTCTCCAATCCGAATTATATCTTATTCTGATTGATAGACTTGAATGGGGTTGAGCTCATTTTCAATTATCAAGTTTTTTTTTTCGGATTGTCCTAAAATAAAATAATTATATCTTATTTTGATATACGTACAACTTTTTCTGAAACACGGACATCGAAGTCAACCGCCTAAACCGTATATTAATGAGTTTCGCTCAACAGTTCCATAAAATGGAATCCAATTTTATGGAATCCAAAAATGGGGCATGGTTTTAGCAAATAATGTGATTTATTGACATCCCACTAGAAAATTTTCTCGTAGCACTCATATCTTGATAAGTTATACTTTTGATAGGTTTTGTTCTGCCCAATATCAAACTATGCTTTCTCAACGAGATATAATCTTGAAAGGAGCATATCTAAAATTGATATAATTTAGCTATGACCGTATAGATTTTTTTATATAATTTGAGATATTTTAACATCCTACGAGTACTGGATAATAACTCATTGAGATAGGAAAAAAATAGTATCAAAATATCTCATCTTGATATAATTTAGTTTTTCCCTCCTGATCGGGATGGCGTTCAGTTGATGTCCACTACCGAGGAGACTAATAAAAAATTATGTGCAGATTAAAAAATCTGATACCTTTGAGCTACCGGCGCTATTATTGACTTTAGACTGAAAATCTGTCTATAGTTTTTCAGATTTCTGTACAAATTTAATCTCCAACAAATAATTCCGATCAACACGTAGGGTGATTCCATTTATGAAAACGACTCGATTGTTGATCAAAATCATCGAACGACCTTGCCTCAGTTTTGGTTCAATTATGTTGTATCATAAACCTGGACGACACAGCTAATCTGCTACAGACGCACCGCGTGTGCTCTAATCAGATCCAACAGACAGTCTGTATTGAAACCTGTCCATGAATGAAAACTCCCACGAGGCGACCGTTTGGCTGGTGGAAGCTCCGAAAGCTAGCCAAGTATAGGAAGAAGTCATTCCTCTATTAATGTCATCTGATTAACCTACGCGCTACCAAACGACCAAACGCAGGCACGCGTGAAATTTAAAATATGATCTCCGCGAAAAGATTTCCTCCTAATACGCAAGACGCAAGATCCGGGGACAACGATATGAGACAATTTAACCTAGAGAACTGGCACACGACGAAGACGAGGACTTGGCTGACTTGTGGGCAATGTGTATCATTATTTAATCACATTCTATTAACATAGTTTGCACAATGTTTCTGCAGCTAGCTACTCGCGATATGTGCAAGCATGTGGTTGCAATAACATTGCGGCTTAACGTCCTACCCACAACTATGTGTGTATGTATATGCTGCTACATATTGCTGCCCCTACTTGTTAGATGCGATTCGTATCATCATCTCGCTCGCGACGACAAAGATGTTTTGGAATGCAAATTTTTGCACGACAGAACCGCAGCAGCGTTAAACTGAGCCAGTGATGCCTCGAATGGAAAAGATGTTCTGTTTGAGGATGCTGGAGCTGGAGGATTGTTCTACTGAAGTTTCAAATTTTAACAGTGCTTATGTTCCATCAACTGTTTCCGGAAGCTTCGGGAGAAAATCGATCATGGATGTGACATTGAAATCGACGTGCATTTGAAGGATGTTCATTTCGAGGAATTGCAAAAAGAACAACTGGATGGTTTTATAAGCAGTAGATTTCATGTCATCTGTCAAAAGCACAAGAAAAATAGCAGCGGACCCAATTGGAATTTTTTTTATGTGTCATGTAAATAAAACTCTGATTAGAGCTTTTGAATGAAAAACTCAATTGGTAATTAATTCATTATCCCTATCATCAACTAAACTTATCTCTATTAGAATACAAATATGACTTTGTAGCTCGAGGCAATTTTTTAGAAATGGCGTTAAATTTCTACTTATGATTCACTCTCTTTTTATGATTGTTATTATTATTCTTCTTGCGGTATTTTCGTACATTATTGATGTCAATTCACCGAAATCTCATAGAACTGCTGTTGAGTTTCGCTAAGATGAGGCGTGTCGACTAGCAGTCGTGACAGTTATACGGATATTCAGGTGTAAGAATACAAGAGTAAAAATATAAAAATCAAAATCCATGTATCAAATTAAAATTAAAATTTCAATTAAAGATTTGGGAAACAAATAACAAATGAAATTCAAATACTATATTTCAAATCAAAGTTGCAAAGTTGCAAAGTTGCAGGAATTGCAATTTTTTATTCAAAATATAAATGTGTTTCATATCTTCAAAACACAAAAAAAAATCATGTTCATGTTATGTGTTGAAAGTTTGTTTGTTCCTTTGTTTATTTTGGACATTTTTTGTCATTCGGGTACTTCATATGTGTATCTTGATTACAGAATATTTTGTAATTTTATCGTAGAAATCAAAAGTTGAATTTAGAATATGATTCTCATCAGACAAAATTTTGAACTAAATAGTTCTTCTGAATGTGGCAAAAGTAACATTTGAGAACAAAAATTCTGAATTTATTTTGAACTAGCTGACCCGGTGTGCTTTGCTACACCTTTCAAAATCGAATGATATTTTCAGAATTCACTCAAATTTTTATTGTTTTGTTGCCATTATTTTAAATCAAATTATAACATAATTCATAAGCAACCGCTATAAAATGAGAGCTGCAGTTTGAGTATAGGATTGCAATCCAAAAATAACTTAAACTAATATTCCGAATCATGATCTATAAATTTGTGTTAAAGATCTGATAATTTTAATCTGTTTCTTTAAGCTTCGCCCCAAAAAAGGAGGGTCTCAAATAAATCGTACGCAAAGAATCCAACTGATAAAATATGGTTGTTTTTGCTTGACATATTCTGGATTTATAAATACCAAAATATACCAAAATGATTTTCCATGTTAAGTTTTGTCCATTTCTTGGAAAAAAATTAAGTGTAAGCTTTTCCCTTCTCTTCCTTTATTCCCAATTCTATCATCCCACTGCAAGAAAGGAATTGTTTGACAAAAAAAATATCTCGCATTAAAATACCATCCCATGGCAAATTTGGTTTTATTTGCGTTGTAAATTCTTGAGTTATGCATAAACTTGAAAGGAAGTACAATCCCCCTTCCGTTCTCCCCATTGAATGGAGGGGTGAGAACTTAATATTCATAGAAGTAATTTTTGTTCTAAAATACTTTTTGATACCAAATTTTATTTCATTTGCTCTATTAATTCTCTAGTGATCCAAAAAATTGTAAGGAAACCCCGCTTTCCCCCTTTATATCTTTCCGTTGAAAAAAAGCGTGGCTTCAATTTATAATAGAAACATTTCTCGTATCCAAATACCCTCACATGCCAAATATGGTTAAACTTTCTCGAACAGCTCTCCATTTATACTGAAAATTGTAAGAGAGACCTCTTCTCCCCCTTTTCATCCACCTTTTCGAAGAAGTGAGGGATACGAAATATTCATAGTAGCATTTCTCGTACCCAAATATCATTCCATGCAAAATTTGGTTCCATTTGTTGTTGTAGTTCTTGTGCTATGCAATAAAAATTGTATGAAACTTCCCTCCCTCTTTCCTTCCTTCCCGGAAGAAGGAAGGGGTCTCAAACAATCATTAGAACATGTCACGTTCCCAAATATCCGCCCATGCCAAATTTGGTTCCATTTGTTTGATTAGTTTTTGAGTTAAGTAAAAAATTATAAAGAAGGCCCCTCCCCCCTTTTTATCTCCCTACTGGAAAGAGGGAGGGGTCTCAAATAATCATAGGATTATTTTTCGTATCGTAAATACCTTCCCATGCCAAATTTGGTTCCATTTGCTTTATTAGTTTTTGAGATATTTAAAAAAAAATATGAAAGAGATCCCTCCCCCTTTCAACTGTAAAGAGGGAGGGGTCTCAAATAATTATTGACATATTTTTCGTATCAAAATACCTTCTCATGCCAAATTTGGTTCCAATATCTTGAATTGTTTTCGAGTTATATGAAAAATTGTAAGGTAGTCCCCCTCCCCCCTTCCTATCACCCCACTGAGAGGAGGGAGGGGTACCTTATATTCATTGAAATATTCCCCGTTCCCACACACCACCTCATGCCAAATTTGATACCATTTGCTTAATTGGTTCTCTAGTTATGCAAAAAATTGTCTTTTATTTGGAAGGCCCCTCCCCCCTTCTTGTTAGGGGGAGGGGTCCCAAACCATAAAAGGAATCTTCCCCGGCCTCCAATACCTCCACCTGCCAAGTTTCACGGAAATCGGTTCAGTAGTTTCCGAATCTATAGGGAACAGACAGACAGACAGACAGACAGACAGACAGAAATTCATTTTTATATATATAGACTAGCTGACCCGGTGTGCTTTGCTACACCTTCCAAAAATTATTGAAACCTGTGGTCCCTAGTTATTTAACTTTTCATTTATTTGCACAAAATTTGTAATTTCAATTTCAATATCATTAAAATGTTTTTTCAAATAAAATTGCAACGTTTTTTTTATTTTGAAATCTTAATTATTTTTTTTAAATCCGTGTATTCATTCTTTTTATGACTCTGAATTTCTTTGCTTCATAAGTTTATAGCTTATGTAATTTTTTTTATGTATGGAATTTTTCGAGTCCCTTCATTTGTAGAGAGGCTCTCGAACTATCCTAGAAAAATTTTCTGTAACAAAATAACATCACGGGCCACTCATTTTACCTATCCGTTCTAGAATTATTATACAAATTGTGAGAGTGAACCTCTCCATCATTCCTTTTACTTTAATGGAAGGAATGGGGTTTCATAACATCAGAAAAACACTTCTTATATATATAAATACGATTACATATCATATATGGATTCATTCTCGATAAGCTCTCGAGCTATTCAAAAAATGGGTGACTCTCTCCCCACTTTATATCTCCCCTCTGGCAGGAGAAGGGGGTCTCAAACCATCGAAGCAACATTACCCGTACACAAATATGCTTCCATGCAAATTTGGTTCCATTTTCTTGATGTCTGAGTCACCCTCTTCCCGTTATATCGTT
This sequence comes from Uranotaenia lowii, assembly GCF_029784155.1. Classification (NCBI taxonomy): domain Eukaryota; kingdom Metazoa; phylum Arthropoda; class Insecta; order Diptera; family Culicidae; genus Uranotaenia; species Uranotaenia lowii. The sequence goes on from NC_073692.1 coordinate 319,757,359, forward strand.
CCGCTGAATGGAGAGAGGGGTGCTAAACCACTGAAAAACATATCTTGTACTCGAATACCCTCCCACGCTAAATTTGATTTCGTTTGCTTTATTAGTTGTCGAGTTGTGCCATAAAATTTGTATTGGAACCCCTCTTGCTGCCTATCATCCCCCACCTGGAAGGAGGAGATCAAGATCAAACATTTAGTGTATTCAAATACATTCCCATGCCCAATTCTGATCCATTTGCTCGATTATTAGATTGTTCCCATGTCATATTTGGTTCCACTTGTTAGATAAGTGCTTGGTTTATGCAAGATAATCGTATATGAGCTCCCGTCCTCTCATACTGTATCCCCAATTGAAGGAGAGGAAGTCTCAAATAAGCAAATAACCTTTTCACGTATCCAAATGCTATCCCATGCCAAAATTGTTTGCATTTGCTCAAGTTATGCGAAAAATTGTAAAGGAGCCCCCTCTCTTCTCCCTATCACGTAACTGGAAGGAGGCAGTAGTACCAAATATTCACAGAAACATTCCATGTGCTCAAACAATTTCGTTTCATTTGCTGGGTTAGTTCCCAAGTGATGTAAAAATTGTATGGAAGCACCCTCCTCCCTTAAGATTCTACAACTTGAAGAACGGAGGGTTCTCAAAATATCATAGAAACATTTTTCGTTATCAAATACCTTCCCACACCAAATTTGGTTCCATTTGCTTGATTAGCTATCCAATTATGCTGAAAATTGTAAAAGAGCCCCCCCCCCCCCCACTTTTTATCTCCTCACTGGAAGGAGGGAAGGGTAGCAAATATTCAGAGAACTATTCATCGTACCCAAATAAATTTCCAAGCCAAATTTGGTTTCATTTGATCGAATAGTTTTCAAGTTATGCAATTAAAAAGGTATAAAAACCCCCTCCTTCCTTCTTGTATCTTCACTGGAAGGAGGGAGGGGTCTGAAATAATCATAGAACCATTCCTCGTATTCCCCTACCCTCCCATGCCAAATTTGGTTCCATTAGCTTGATTAGTTCTCCAGTTATGTAAAAAATTGTAAGGTAGGCCCCCTCCCTCCTTCCTATCTCCTCACTGAAAGGAGGGAGGGGTACCAAATATTCTTAGCATTATTTTTCGTACCCCAGTACACTCCCATGCCAAGTTTGGTTTGATTTGCTTGATCAATTCTCGAGTTATGAAGACTTATGACTTTTATATGAAAGACCCCCTCCCCCCTTCCTGTTAGAGGGAGGGGTCTCAAACCATAATAGAAACCTTCCCCGGCCTTCAATTCCCCACCTGCCAAGTTTCAGGTAAATCGGTTCAGTAGTTCAGTAGGTCTTTCGAGTCTATAGGGAACAGACAGACAGACAGACAGACAGACAGAAATTCATTTTTATATATATAGATGACAAAACACAGGTTCAGATCAACTATCAATAAAAAAAAACAGATAAAATTCCAAAAGAGTTTAACCACCTTACTCAATGATCCCGAGTTCTCACACAATTACACACAGAATCACACAACTAAATTCGCAACACAACTATGAGAATGTTTTAATGATAAAAACAAATTAAGAATGATCAATAGGAAAATGATATGCTGAATACAAAATAAGTACTTTAACAGAGAATAATTTAGAAATAGAAGTTCCTCGAAATCAATAGGTATAAAACTTCCGTGGAATCAGTTGGAAAAGTTTCAATATGAATTTCAAATCTAAGAGTGTACCGTCCACTGGGACATCATGTAACACATTTCAACTTCAATGGCTTCTAAGAACTCATTGTCTACAGATAATCATACGGTTTGTACATCAAAGGTTTTAAAATTGATGGAGATGGAACATAAAATTGACGTTGTCAGAAAAACTATTGGTTTCACCGGTTATTTTTAAATTTACAAGAACATAATATTTTAACCCTACTAAGAAAAAGGGGTAAGTATCTACAAACTTGTTTTTTTAGTGAAAAACCAAATGAAAACGTTTGAAATTTTATAGTTTTTGATACATTTGTGATGCCATAACGCATACAGCACCAATTGCAGTAACTTTTGGTTTTGTTCGGATTAGATTTTACCATTTTTCTGTCAAAAATGTTTCAAAAAAGGCATAAGGGTGCTGCATACATTTAGGGGTAAAAATAACTGCAAAAAATTCGTCTCACAATCATAAAAATTAATGATTGGATACGAGGAAGAATGACCTTAATGGGTTAAATTCCTATAAAAAAGAAAAAAAAATGATAAGATGGATCAAATTTTAATATTAACAAACGCGTGATGCAACAATCTTATTCCGGCACATGGAATAATGATTTATAAAGTGAATCTTTAATTTGCATTTTGATGCATTTTAGTCCAGACTGGTAACTGAATTATAAACATATTTAAAATAATATTTTTACACTTAACGTGTTATCCTTGTGTCTATAGTATCTTTGTTAATTTGGGTCTTTAGTAGTATTAAGTGATATCGAAACTGAAAAATTTTCATATTACGATTCAATCACTACAAATTACAAAAAAAAATATGCATATTTCAAATTGATTGCTGCAGCAGGTTGTTTTCAAAAAATTAAAAATAACAACCAAAAAAAATTAATACGGATGTATATGAATAGATTTAACATAAAATTTCTTACTTCAACTAAGGCATTTTAACTATAAAGTTTTTGTGTGCCGACTTACATAAACTAAGATACGATAATGACTTTTCAAAACATTGTATTTTTTTTCGGTTATAATTGTTTATTTGTTTGTTGTTCTATTTGGGATCTTAAGCCTATTGGGTTTATTAATCCGTTTGAATATTATAATGATTTTCAAACTTCAGAAGAGATTGAAAAAAACCGTGAGATTATTGAAAAATCATATGACCTGGCTGCACTGAGCAGCATTCCAAATCAAAACACTTACAAATCAGCTAGTTTCTCGAAATGGCAAGAACCTCAATTTTGTCTTAGGAAAATAGTTTTAAGGTGCGTCCTTTTGAAAAAATTAATCGTTTCCTTTTTGTTTTGAGGTTAGGGCAGAGGCCTTTCGGTAAGATAGTGTTCGTAAAAAAAAATGGTCAATATATCCTTATTGATGGTTTTTAAGTTTTCTATGATAATCAAATTTTTAAAAACCTTTCTCACGATGTGAGAAACTATGTCATCATCATTTTATTATCATTAAATGATAACTTCATAACATTACATTTAAATCAAAGTTTAATAAGTGTTTTAGGATGCAAATGTTGCATCTAACCCTACAACAGTTGCATGATGCCTAGTTTGACGGTACATTAATTTTGCATTATTCATACTCAAACCTATGCTTATAAAATGAGCATTCCAAATTACCATATAAGATAAAGAAAACTTAAAATTTCAAAAGTTTTTCAGTGTTTTTCTCATAATTTTTTCTTTTAGTTTAGATCATGAGTGGCCAAAATTTTCGCGGAATACCCTTATTTTCAATCTAGCGGACAGCAGAAACTGAATTTCTTTTTGAAAATTTTATATCATGGATCCGCCTGTTACCTCATTTTGTACATGGAAGAAAAAAAAGTTTACAGATTCTTCAGAGTTCACGCATGGTTAAGAGAACACTCGGCATTCATTCGGATATTTCCCGGATTTTTTCGTTTCGATTATAGTCGTTTTAACATCTATATGTCATTCGCAACTTATATCAACAATCGGCTCAGGAAGCAACTGACTTGCCAACGGAGCAATATCACAAGCCTCTTATATTTCCCGGAAAAAAATCTGGAAATGTTATTAAAAAGCCAATTAGGTAATTGAACTAATCATGAGGCTACCCATAAATTATACAATTAAATATGTCTCACAAATAATCGCAAAGTTTAAAGTTAAAGCAATATTTCTTGTAATTACGCAAGGTTTCTACCTAATGTAAGTATTAAGGAGATGTTTTTATTTGATCTGTACTACAAATCTTATTTCAATAACTGATAACTGATACAATTTTTTCAAATTTCGACAAAGCAAAGAAAAAGTTATTCCAGGTTTCCCAAAATCCGTTATTTTATTTAAATTTTGCAGGATTTCGAATTGGGCTCAATTTTTTAAAAGTAAGCCTACAACTAAAACGATTTCAAAATGTGCTAGAAGTGTCAGGATTTTTACCATTTTTTTCCAATACCAGTGAACTTGCTCTAAGCCCAACCAATCTGCAATAACTTGTTAGACAATGTAAGTCATGGTCAAAACAAATTTTCATGTTTTTTTAACGGTCGGACTGTTTGGTTAAAATTATCAGAAAACGATAAAACTTAAGCTAAAGATTTAATGAAGTAAGTCTTCAAAAAAATTTCAACTAAATATTCATAAAGCAACTTCAACACATTAGCTTCCAAATAAGCTTACACGATATACAAATACGTTGTTTAGTGCTGGGTGATCCCAAACTTATGAACGATAGCTATTTTATTTATTTTACGTACAATGCTATTTTTTTAAACAAAATTAAACAAATGTGTTTTGATAAATATGAAAAATGATTCGAGTGAAACTCCAATTTTGAAAATTGGTTCACCCGACCATGAGATGATCGGGTTTGAATTTTAAATGCAGAAAATGCCCCAACTTTATGCAAAGATAAAGTCATATAAAGACAACATATACATTTTGTCTAAAACATAAAAAAATGTTTTACTTATGATCTTCTAAATGAGATCAAAAGAATTACGATATGTTATAAGATAGCTGAGATATGGTCGATCAAAACTTTCATGTTTTTGAGGGGCAGATCATAAACTTTCGGCAGGCAGTGTAAACTTTTTGGATGGCTCGAAAATCGAACGTGTGCATAACTTTAGCTCAATCAAGACCCGTGCAAAAGACCCATCCATTGGGGAAGTGGACTTTGCGAAATTCAAAGTAAGCTAGAAGTAATAATAATCTAATGCACAATAAATAAAAATTGATTAAAAAAAATCTTTTTCCTTCTAATGTCCATCACATCAACTTGTAAAAATAATAAATTATACAAATACGATTCAATATAAATCAGAATCAAAGTTCAAAACAATGCTTTTTCTGGTATGTACCGTAAACTGGGGGAACTTTGACCACTTTTTTCATTCATTTTTGAATATTTTGGAAGGGGTTGCTTTTTCGTAATACCTAGAATAATAACAGTAATTTTTGCTAGGACTAAACTGATTCTTTCAACGTTTCTTTTTTCAAAAACAATTATAATCCAAAGATGGACTATGATGCTGCATACATCTAGGGGTTAAAATTATAAACATTTTTCAATTTTGTTTGGCCTAAAAAACAAATAAAATTTTGCCTTCATGCAATTCCTTAGGTCTTCGCACTGTTCCCATGTTTTTTTTACAAATTGAACCATTTGATAGGGTTTCAACCATTTTTACTATACGGGGTTTCTCATGGAAAATTAGTTTTTTTTTCAATATCCAAAAATTATCACCAAATGAACATAAAAATAACACTTGAACTAAATTTAAACAAAGAAAAAAGTTGAACTTTCACATAAAACAACCCATTAGCTCCTCAATGCTTAAATTTGATCAGGAGAGAGGTTTGTTTGCGAGCCTTCGAAAAATCAGATATTTTAGGATTTTAAAATTACATTTTAAGTAATATTAAAAAACTTCTAATAAAAAACAAATTAAACTTATTTGTAACTCAATTTACAGGATTTCAAACGTAATAAACAGTTTTCAGATATTTTAACTATTTACTTAGCTAATGAATGATCAAAATTTCATGTTGATCAAAGTTGCCCTTGTGATTAAAGTTCTCTCAGTTTACGGTAATAATAATACTTCAAAAGGATGCGCCTTCATCTGAACTAAAGATTTGCTTTAAAATAAGTTTTATTTTCAGTTTTCAAATTTCAAATTAATATAAAAAAATAATCAAATAAGATTGATTGAAAAATTCTAAGGTAATTTATTAAATTTGAAAAAAATATTTCATCTCGATTTGAAATGTGAACTCTTGATTAAAGTTTTTTTTTGTTAATATTGAAAGCACAAAGCAAATTTTAATTTTATTGACATTGCGCGTAATTAGGCTTCAAATATTCTTCTATTAATAATTTTGAAGTTAAAATCTACATCATAATCATTAAAAATTTAAAATCTACACTTTTAGACATTTGTAAAGATCGTCATTTTAAATTCTTCTGACAAGATAGAAAGTTAAAAATTGTTTATTTCATTTAACAATTTTTTTGGAGATGACAAAACGATTTGACTTTTGCTTTTAGCAATATCATAAATTGAGTTTGGTTTGCAATTCCCGATTTTTACAGAATATGGAAAAGTAAACAAAAAGAAAATTTCTATAACAATTTACCTGGTGTGACTTAAGCTAAATAACAAAATGTTTATAGTCGGTTCATTAAAACTCACATACCAACCTTTGAGAATAAGTCATTAATAAATTGATGATGTTTCTTTTTTTACTTGAAAAACAAATTTGTTTAAAATCAAATTCTTAATCTTTTTCTGTCATAACATCATTCATGTAGATAGGTTCATTTGAAAAGTGTTGCTCTAAACAAACCTTTGAATGTCAAGATCAATGTCACAAGATAACGCACATATGAAGTATAGAAAATAAACTAGAAATATCAATCTCAATCTTAGTGAAAGCCGGCGAATATTTTTTTCTTACCGGACAGCACCTTCTCTCTCTCTAGTTATCTGGAGAAAAAAAAACTAATCAATTTTACGACGATGGTGCTTTCGTCGGCCGTTGCCAAATTTAGCATTTCTCACCGAATGAGCTCACTAATCATCACTCCGAAGCCGCAACCGGTAACATATGACTTGGACTAATTTGATTTCGAGACTTTGGCTCAGCAGCATGTCCGACAAATCATAGGGAAGACAAGCTGGGAGAAAAAAATGGGAATTTCATGATGCGCACGGAAAAAAATACAGGTGTTATTTATCAACACAAGTTTTTCTTTTCACAAAAACTGCCTCATATGTACACAAAAAAAAAAATTACATGACACAGTAGGGTACATCAGTTAAGATATTCTAAATGTATGACAGTTATGAGCAAATTATTTGCCGTTTTTTAAGCACGCAAATAAAATGAATCTGCGAAACTTTTTTCGGTGTGCCTTGGTTAAATGTGAAGCAAATCGCACCTGTTAAAAATTAATGAACATGGCCATCGCGTGTTATTTAAAAAGTATTACGGGTTTAAAGCAAAGTCACTCTTAAAGTGTTATGTTTCTTTAATTTTTGCGCTAAGGAAAACTGAAGGCTAAACTGATAAGTAAATCCAAAATATATTGTTCATTTTTTCTCATAAAATTCTTTTTTGATACAAGCTACTTATTTTAAATTTAGTTAATTTTGTCAATGACGATTTTTACAGTCAGAACAATTTATACAATTCGGACAATTTTTATAAATTTGGCAGTTTCTTAAATCTTTGACAATTTATAGATTCAGGAAAATGTTTATTGTTTTCATTATTTCGTTAAATTTTGCATTTCTTACAGCTTAGCATAATTATCTTCATCCTCGGTGAGAAAGAATTTTTGATTTAAAAATTTTGTTTACAGTACAGATGTTTCTGGGTCAATTACTTTACAGCTGATCAACCATGAAAGATAGGTAGTCATCATCAACTAAGCAATAAAGTTCCCCACCTTGCTCCACAAATCTTCTGCCTCAACACAAACAGTACTAACTGAGTCAAGTTCACACACTGGCCGGACTAATTAACGATGCACTCTTCTAGTGGCATGGGCGTGTTCCAGAACAGGGAGGAGTAATTCAACCAGCACAACGCGTTTAGGAGGTCCAGGAGCTCCAAAAACGGACACGACTAATTAACATCGCAATTTGAGATTCCGCACATCAGATTTGTCATTCATTCACAGCACGCGACAATCCGCCCGTCGACTTCGCCTCTCTGTTTACCCTTTTGCTAGCTTGCTGCCCTAAAGTCAAGTCATCTGCAAGGTGTTTAGCTACAGCAACAAATCCGTTTCGATGGCGTGTGGGGTGAGATGGAAAAATAAATCACACCTTCCATAATGTACACACTCAACACCCAACATTGATTAACTAACTGTATCGAGCGCGCCGAGCTATTCTGCCGTGATGTTTACATTCACACAATTTTCCGAGTGAGACTCTACTTCCAGTTTATATCGGATCGAACTTTGTTTATCGACTTGACCCGAAACTCAACGGCCCGGACGTTTCCGATAGGTGAGGAATCAAACGGGAAGGTTAAGTTGACTTCACGGTTGATATTTTACCCCTTTTTCGGCACAGTCGAATATAGGTTAATGTGCCAAAAATGTCCTTAGCAGATTCGATTTCTGATACCGGGCGGGGGAACTTTTTATCAAGGAAAGGAAAGTAATAACCCTTTTTGGTTGTTTCTATCCCCCTTTGTCTTGTGATGGAAAAGGAAAGAACGGGTTTTTGTTACTTTTATGCATACGCAGTGCGGTTGCGCTGGAAGGACAATGCCAATGGATGCAAAGCTTGTAAATGCCAATTGTGACATCATCCTGTGCCAATTTTTCAACACCCCAAGCGTACTATTGTTGGAGTAGATCCTGATTCGTGACGTGTGGCGTAGAGGGTACCCAAGCAACCAAAAGTCACATATTTACTTGAATGAAGGCATTGAAGGTTAAATATTGGCTGACAAACAGAATCAACTGCCCAATTCCCTTTAGTGAACTTTATGTACTCTTTAATAATCTTGAAAGTTGCAAAAGTGATTAATATGTACGTTGTATGTGACTTGTTTTGCCTAATTCCCATAAGTGAACTATATGTTCCCATTAATTAAATTGAAAGTCTCAAAATTGATTTATACGTACGTTGTACGGGACTAAAGTCACATAAAGGGCACAAAAGTGCTCAATACGGGATTTGGTAAGTCACAAAAAGTTAATTGAGGTGCTTTCAAAATCAAATCACCACTTTGAATTTTTGTTTCAGTTGGAACAACATCAAAACGTGGTCTTGTGGTAGCGTCTTCGATTCTCACTACGAAATTTGGGTTCGATCCCCAAGCCGGGAAAGTTTTTTTTTTTAATAAGTAATTTGGTAATTAAGTTACCCTTGTGATGCGATATATGTAGAAAATGTAGGAAAAAAGCAATTGAGCAATTTGTCGAGTTTGGAATCCGGAGCGTGGCATCATGGCGGCACCATGTACAGAACATCTAATATATAAAGATGAGTTGGATTATATATGTTTGTTTGTATGCACCTTATACAAATCCACACCGCTTAACCGATCAGCCTGAAATTTGGTGCAGAGATGTAGTTGGACCAGGAGAAGGTTTTAGTAATAGTTCTAAGCCCCTCCCACCTAAGAAAAGGGACCCTCCCATACAACTTTCGTTTTTATTCCCACAAACCAGAAGTCATGGCACCCATTTTGTCGACCGATTTTCGTTTCCTTTGGCGGGATTGTTTAAACCATCACCATGGGCCGGGTATTAGAAACGACCATCCAGAGTTCACGTGTACTGGATAGCAAATCAAAGCTTGCTGAGTATTAAAAATTTGAAAGTGGACATTTGGCGGGTGTTTTTTTGTCCTCCTACTATTCAAAGCACGTGGTACCGGTACGAGATATTGGGATGCAAAATATGCCTACATTTTGAATTGAAAAATACAACTAGCCTAATAGGAATATATTGAGTAGAATTATAGTGGCTTTCGAAGTGCTTTTACCGCCTCTGGGGGCTTTGAGGGTCTACAAAAACATACAGTGAACTGAACAGTGAACAATAAATTGACTTTTTCAGCGGAACAACTATTTTTACTGAGTGTTGAAAACCGATTTTCATAAATTCCAGCTTCTAAGAGTCAATTATTTTCATATTTTTGGGATTTTTCATATAAAGAGAAAGATAAATTAATTAGATTCAGAGTTATAAGTACAAGGCTGCGATTTTCACGCTTCGATAGCTTTCGAGGAATTCAAATGGGGGTTTAGAAAATTGATTAGGAAATTAAATCCAAGGTTTTGAGTTTTCTACAATTCAATTTCATTGGCCAATTTCTAACTTTTGAGTCATTTTTGGTCATCAATGTGACTTGACAGCATTGAATACTTTTCGAAATAATTAATGGGATGATTGTGTCCACAAATGAAAACTTTGGAATAGAACTCAAATTAAATCTTTTTCTTAAAATTATAATGGTAACTTCGGTTCAGAGATAGTTTGTTTTCGATAACTTCAAAAAACAATAAGAAAACTTTCAACATTTAAAAACAAGTGTGATTCTAAAAAGCACACATACTATTGAAAACATGCAAAGTGAGTTTTAAACATGGTTCAACAATATTCTAAAGTCTTTTTTGAAAATTTCTTAGTAAATAAAACTTGGAAATACCATTGTACAGGGAGATCAGCCAGCTTGAAAAGTGGGATGATCTCCAAAAAAAAAAAGATTTTTTTCAAATGGGGGATGTGAAAATTTAACAAACAGTTTCATCAGCTGAAGATAAAAAAAACAGGTAAAAGCTATTCAAGCTTCCTTAGAAATGGTGGGTGGGAAAAAATGTTTGTTATTATAGGATGAAGAAGCATTTAAGGGAACTAATTTTTTGTTACTTTGAACACAAACCTCATATTCTTAATTATGAATACGAGAAAAAACAATAATCTCAATCTAAACTTAAAAAAGACTAACAAAACTTACAAAGCTAGGCCTAAAATTGGCAAAATTTCTTATATCTAATGATGAATAAAAAGCTTCCTAAATTTTGAGAAGTCAAACGACTCATTTGGATTTTTATTTTATGCGAACCCGAGCAAGGCCGGGTAAAATCAGCTAGTAGTAAATAATCAAGAGAAGGTGTTATGAACCGATGCTTAGGGTTGAGATAGAGAGAAATTTTTTGCTCACTTTACGATTTTTGGAAGCTGAATTAAAAGGCCGCTAGAAGCGGAATAGGAGATCATTAAGACTTTTTTTTTGGAACTTGAATGTATCAATAAGAACTTAAATTTTGAACTGCATAGAACGTACTTCATATCAATGACGGGGCCGAGTAAACGTTTTTACACCTGTTTTATGGGACTTTTGGTTGCTTGGGTAGTTTTTCTATGCCACCGGTCATGAGATCGAATCTCGGTCACGGGATACGTAGTACCCCAAGCAACCAAAAGTTCGCATAACATTTCTAGATCAGGTTTGATCAGCTCAATCGTGTATTGTAATACTACTTCTTTTCAGCTCAATTCTTAATAGCTAAGCGAACATTAAAGTTAAGAAAAAGTTCACATGGATTGCTAAACAACTTTTAAACAGCTTCACTTTTATAAGCAGAACAAAAAGTCGAAAAAAATACTTTTTTGCTTTTTCATATCCCTTCAAGTTTGCGAAGTCCGCCAATTTGATTAAAATTAATCAAGTATATTTGTTAACTTACATTTAAATAACATGTTCTTACCATCACAAGTAGGCAATGATTTTACTTGATTTGATAATTTTCTTCAAAACGACTTTCCGTTCTGATTTTTTTCTTTATTCCCACTATCAATTGTTAAAAAGTTTTTCCGGAACTAAATGTGTACTTCATATTGTCGTTTTCCAAGAAACAATGGGTTTTTTATTCAAACACGGATTGAAGTTCGAAACAAATAGAATAAAACCTTTAAATCTACTTCAAATTTCAAATATTGTGAAGTTGCTTTTGAACGCCTGTTGGAATTTAGGTCAGGCCAATGCAAATTCGCAGCAGCAATTTCGCAGCATTTTTTTTCTTTTAGATTGAAAACTGAACACTTTTTGAAAAAAGTTGTTATCGTTTATGATAAAAACTCGTGCCGGATTCTAACAAAATCAACAAAACTATTGTTTTAGATGAGGCATGCTCAGTTTAGTGAAACTTGTAAACCTATTCACTGCAAAACCCTCTCAAAGCCTTGAAAAAATTTTGATCATTTTAATGAAACAAAATTTGATGTCTGCTCACTGGTCGGTGATTTAATCAGATCAATTTGACATTTGAGCGTTATTTAATTTTTTTTCTTTGTTTTCCAGCCCAAGGTTGGAACTAATTTAAAGCGTTTAAGTTTACAATAGAGTTCAACAAAGATTTTTTAACTAACTATTGAACAAATAGACTAGCAACCCTTAGATAGCTACTTTATGTTGAAACAAGAGGAGTAGGTAACAAGTAGATTGTTTTCATCATACCAACTTTAAAGTTCTCAAAAAGTAGAAACAGAAATCAAAATAGTACCTACTTTAATCCTAATCCGCTCATGAGAGTCAACATGACACTTTTGGAAATTTGGCGGCTTGTAACCTTTTTCGAGTGCATCCAAATTAGAAAATTTCTTCAGGGACCGTCAATGAATTCTTGAAATCTTTAATTTTGCATCATAACTTTTTTATGGACGTACCCTGAAAGCCCAAGAAAAAAACTCCCTAATCAGACCTTAAATGTCAATTTGACACTCCTGATGAAAACCAATATATCTCTCTTGTTTTTTTTACCGATTTTTTCAAATTTTTAGTCTTGAAAACCTCATAATGTAAGTCAAATATGTTTTAAGACAATATTCACCTACAACACTTAAGTTTTCCGTTTTTTAAAGTGTCACATAGTGTCCAAGAAAGCTGAAGTTAAAAGATTATGTTGCCCATAAGGATTATTTTTTTGATTTTTTTTTATCATGAACAACAAATATGTAAAAAAGTGGTGTAAAAACCGTACTTTTCAATCAATGAACCCTCATTTTTTTTAAGTCATACTAGTTAAATTTGAAAAAGAGAACTGAAAAGTTGACGTAATTTGGCACATTTACGCATCTTTAGATTTTCGTAAAACGAGAAAAATATTTTTTGACGAATTTTCAAAAATAGCTGTTTTTTAACACTTTTTGTCAATTTGCAATTTTTAAGATTTTTTTGCACTTAAATTCAACTCTGCACTGGATTTTGAGCATTCTCACGGAAGACTTTCGCAATAAATTTACCCCAGACACACTTCAGGGACGGATGAGGATTAAAACTTCTTATAGTATTGGCTGAACTTGATAAAGAATGAAGTTCCATGGACCTCGAAATAGCATTTTGAACAGCAAAATAGTTCCACGAAACCTTTGTACAGCTCTTTGTGAACTTATGAGTTCGTTCCTTAAGTGATATCCGAAAATTTGGTTGCTTCGGACTCTTCCTGTGGGTTGGTGGTTTCAGCATTTCTGAGATGCTGGCCATCATATCCTCGAAAGATTTACGACTTTGTGTTGAGGGTTATCTCTTCTATGAAATTATTAATTAATTAGCTATATCGGTGGAATTTTATATTCTTTGGGAAGGTAAATTATAGACGAAAAGAAGATGGGAATAAGATGAAAGATGTTGAAAATGAGCGGAAAGGTGAGGAACAAAGAGATGAAATGTCTCTTTTCTTATTTTAATCTTCTATCCGTATATAATCTTTCAAGTCTTGAATATTTTTCTCTCAAATAATACCGATACAGCCGATAAAATATTTTCACAAAATAAATCTACGGTGATTAACTCTTCATTTCAAAAGTTAACTCTCTTCTGCAAGAATTATGAATTTGTTGAGATTTTTTTTTATAAAAATAACATTACTGACCTCTAACTAAGAAATTTATGATAAAAAAAACAAAATTGTTTTCAATTTTTTTTTTAAATAGTGTGAAATATGAGTTTGGTTATTTTAATTTTTATAAGGGTTTGATAAAGTCGGAATGAATATCAAATTCTTCTTTTGTCATTTTTAAATGTTTATTACTGCCGGAAAAGCAAAACAAGTTTTGAAAGTGATTCATTCAGTCCTGAATTAACGAACGAGTTTTAATTTGGTATGGAAATCTGTAAGGAAAACAAATTTCTTTTGATAAAAATCGTCAGAATGAAGGGGAGGTTGGGAATCATGGGTCACTTTTTTCTTTGCTCCATTTTTTTTTATTATAAAAGATAAAATGCAAAAGACAAACATTATGGTTTTCTACATTTTTAACGTGCCATTTGACAATTTTATTTATTTTTTAACAATAGTTTTTTTCCGAGTCCTGACTGTTTTAAAAAAAGTTTTTATTTATTTTTGAAAATGATGGGGAATCGCGTGCCACCAAATTCAAAATGAGCAAATGAAATGATAAGTTTTTGAGTTGACCCAAAACTGTAATTTCATAATTTATTAAATAATGTTGGAGCAATTTCAGGTGAGAAAATAAAAAAGAAAGTTAAGCATGTTTGAAAAGTTTCGAAAACCTAGATCTTGAACGTTTTGGCAAAATTCCTTATAAAGGATTTTTTTTCGATTTTATCGCATTCAATTAAATCGAATATTTTTCATAACTATTAAAATGGCATGAGAAAACTTTACAGGAATAACCAATGTATTTTAAGATATAAATGTGTATAAAAACACCAAAACATAGGTGGCCCAAGTTACCCCACGTTATGTGGCCCACAATTTCCCACAAGCTATGTTTTGTAAATTTGTTGCGTTTGAGTGACTTATTGATGTTTTATGAAAAATTCCCTTTCCATGTGAAAGAGCTAGGCAAAACTATGACCACCAGCATATGAGTATATTTTTGTTATGTACTTTAGGTCTCCCTCCGATGCAATTTGCAGGTACTTGTTTAATTATTGAAGTATATTTTTCTAGGCTAGTTAAATAAAAGAATCATACGAAGAGCGACGACGACAGTTGGATTGAGATTTTTATCTCAACACACATTCGAGATATTTAGAGTGACCCACGTTTCCCCATGGCCCACTCTCCCCTACTAAATGAAAAAAATATACTTTGCATTATGAAAAAAAAAATCCTTAGAAATTACGGATACAAAGCAAAGTTTTTAAATTGATTTTAGGAATTTTATCGTCTAACTATTATTTTTTGTCTACCTATTAATTTGAAAGTTGATTAACCGTAGGATGGAAATAAAAAATCTCAAAAAGGTGCTATGCAGAGCAAATGAGTTTGTTTTCCTTAAAAAAAACGTTCAACGAAATTATTGGAAACTTTAGCAAGAAAACCTGCCATTTTTTCAATACTTCATCATACAATTACTTTCATCGGATTCAGCTTTTAAATTTGATTATCATAAATTTCTCAATGAAATGGTTTGCTACTTCTCATGTGAGCCTTAATGAAGCATAATAAAAGAAAAAAAAAACAGTAAATTAAGAGAAATTTTGTCTCAATCATATTTGATTTTCCTAGCTAAAATAATATTTAAAAATTTCTTTTAAATTACAAATTTCCCAATAAAAATGAAACGCGATGCATAAATTCTGGAAACATCCAAATGTTTCCCAGATGAACAAATTGTAACGAAAATATTTATTCCTATATTTCAATCGTTAGAGAATAACATGAACTTCATAATGCCTTGTTTTCAAAGCAACAGTAAACTCTCAACTTTTTCAAGGTTTATGCAGTCACTATCAGTTAAAAAGAACTCAAAATACTGTATTTATCTAAAAACTAAAAAAATGCGCCTTCAAGTATGCAATGACACAAGGGTAGTAGACAAACATTTAGAATTATCTTTGTCTGATACTAACAATCTGTGTGAGAATCAATGAGAATTAATATGGCAAAAATAGTCAACGGACCTTTTATCTTTGGATTTTGCTAGATTTTTATCTAGGGTTAGGGCACCCTGAATTAAGGATCAAGTCTCATTTAGTGAAGGATCAAGTCTCCATTAACTTATAAAATATCACTATTTTTTTTGTCTCACGAAAGTGCTTCTTGTTCATCTACGGATATGTATCGTTTTATCATTCTATTAACTTGAAATGACGCTGTCAGAAAATGCAAAAGACAGTGAGTTGCTAAATTTTCCGAAAAAGATATAATGCAAATAAGAAAAGGGCATCAAGTATCACCATTCTCCTTTATGAATGATCGTTTAACTTCTCAAACCGGTTGACAGGATTATGTAAAAAATATCAAAATTTAGGGCTTTCGAGCCAAAGGGGTATCAGTGCATAAAAGCTACTTTGAGAAAAAATGATATTAAATTCTTATGTTTGGTCATTTTCCATACTTTTTTTTCTCGAAAATTTGCAAATAAAATTTAAAATATGGGAAAAAAACATCAAACATAGTTTGAATATGAAGTATTTTTTGGCATTATCAAGTCAAAATCGACCGTTTTAGCACTTACACCTCTTCAGCTCTATGGGCCTCGATTATGTTATTTGAAATTATTTATTTTCACCAACTGACCGATGCAATCAACGGGTAAAACCAAATGCAGTCGATGATGCATATTACTTTATTTATTTATTTATTTTTCATATTTTTTTTTGATTGAGCTTTGTCAAAGTTTTGTGGCAGCCTGGAGGATATTGCTTTGAGTTCCTTCTAATTCTTTATGCAAAAATTATTGAAAAAGAACTTCTCTAAAATACCCTTACTTGCATAAAAAATCCATAATATTCCACGTTTTTCTGTTAATAAATTCCCCATTTCAAAATTGACTGCAATCTGAATAATCAATGACTGTTTATTTTTCCGCTTCCTAGAACAAATGCCAATTCAGCAGCTCCAAAAATTCACACACACACACAAAAGATGCATTCCGCCATTGCCAGATTCCCCGAAATTACTCTCCTCTATAAAATTCAGCTTACCCAAAATAAATGAATATGGTGGTGGTCCCCAACACAAAGCATCCGGAAGAGCCAGAAAGGACGCGAAAACGAGTTGAAAATTTATCGATTATTCTACCAGACTCGACGTAGACAGCGAAATTGGCAAGACGCTCTTACTATGTACTGTACCCAGTACCTTCATACATAAATGGGAGAAGCAGCAACAGCAATTGTGCAAACCGAGAGTCCTCGTCGAAGGTGGAAGAGGAAGGAGGGTCAGGTGCATTTGAGGGCCAGAAGTTCAACTTTGAGTGGGGGTGTGGGAAGGAAATTTCTGAGAAGCTTTCTCTATGTGTATGAAACTATTTGCTGAAGTTGCTTTGGAGTTGCAGCAACAAGGAGCACGGGACAGGATAGAAAAAAAGTAATCAGGGAAAAAACTCCCATTAAAATTGAAACTACATAGGGTAAGGTTGGAAAAAAGTACACTCCTACCCCTTGCTTTGCTTGGATTGGAGTGCGGTTTTTTGTTGAATCCTTTGGCCTCAATGTGTGCCCTCGTGAATTATTGATGGATCATTTTGGAAGTGGGGAGATGCCGGTTTGGTTTGAGGCAGGGCAACATTAAACATCAACACGCGGTTTTGCAGAAGTAACTGACTCGTACAAGTACCCTATTTCCACATGTTTTCTAGCTTGGCTTGGAATCGTTTTGATCCATTGCCGGGGTGTGCATTTCTGTGTGAGCGATATCAACCTGGTTTCATTAAAGTTTCAGAAAAGTGGAAAGGTGATATGCCGAACAATTATGCTCGTCTTTCCAGAACTTTTGCTACGGATTTGAGTTATGTGCGCATAGAAGTTAGACGATACACGAAACGTTTACTCTTTTAATACAGAAAATTAGAAAGAAAATAGTATAGATATACCTTCCATCGCAGTATTAATTATTTCAGCCTATTCAGTTGAATTCTGAGTAGTTCGTTTCAATTTTATTTTTCTGTTTCAAAGCTTCCCAATAAAAATTATTTGTTTCTTAACCTTGGTTTACAACTTTTACTAACATTTATCGGTCGGAAATTAGATATGTTTCTTCGAAAACTTCAGTTTCATTAAAATTTGTTTTTTGTAGATTTTAAAAAACACATTTCTTATGATCTAAAAATGTGTTCGTTATCTTTCCAGATCGAGCGTTTGTAATCCAGGAAATGCATAGGAGAAAAAATTAAAACATAAAATTCTAATTCGTTTTCGAATTTCATATAAGTTATTCAAATTCCGGTCAGTGACTAATTACTTTGTCTTCGAAAGACTATGGTTGGGTTGTCTGGAAAAATTTCATATCAGAATAATTTAATATACAAATTTGTTTAAGAGAGACTAAAAACGGTTGGGCTGCAATGTGGCGATGTGGTCTAGTGAATAGGCTGACGCGTGTCTGGTCTTGGTATGCCAGGCGTAATGAGTTCGATTCCTTGTATCGGCAAGAAAACTTTTGGGTTCGAATCCCATAAGTGGCCGACAGGTAAGATGTGTTTTTTTCTAATAACTGACTATATAATATGAATTTTCAATCAGTTGCCAGCTGGCCAGGTATATACACGGATGCCAGAATACCTGTAAGCAGTCTTCCGAAAATCAATCAAAACAAACACTCAGGATGCGTTTCCTGTTGGAAACATTCAGATTGTATAATGGGATAGCGCCTCTCGCAACTGCTTCGCCTGACTGGTATGCAATCTCGATCAGCGCTCCTATCAGCTATGCAAACCGAGTCGCATCATTCAGAATCATCGGTTCAGCAAACATCGCATATCGGAGATGAGTGAGATACAAACTGATCCATTCTGAATGTATCTCACTTAGTATCTGCCTGATTTATATGAAATTCAAAATTTTTTTTTGCAGGACGAGAAAAATCAAACAGTTGTGCGGGACACCATAAATTCTCAGTAGTTTTAACGTGACGGACGACAGTTTAATAAGAGAACTTGTAAAATTTGTAAAACATGGCGAAAGTGAACATCTTTCCCTCACAAACACAACTTCAATTTGATTTTGATCATACTGATGTTAAAAAACGTTATAACAACAAATAAATTTATTAATTTGCTATATATCAAATCAAACAAAATACGCTAATGATCGGCTTCATGTATCACTCACTCACTGCCTGATCCATTCACTCCTGATAGAAGACCAACAAGATTCGCCATATGCATTGCGCATTGGTGAGATTCCAATTTGATGATGGTGCTGCACTGTTTTGACAGCAAGCATCGTACGAGGTGATCTGTATTTTAGCGATGAATTGAACGATCGATGATCGGGTAGGTCCAGTAGCAATCAATAACGAAACCCGACCGTTGTACGTTCAGGTGCGAAGTGGAATCAGAAACATTCATTGAAAATGAGTGATATTCGGAACACTGCCTGTAAGTAAACTAGCCCATCTGATTGCCTCGTTCTTCTAAAGTATACCTACATCAATATACCCAATACATTCACTCCATAACAGTTCATACGAAGCCATGGGGTCCGGGAAGGGTGGCGCGCTGCATTGGAGATTTGTCGAGCTTAATAATCTTAAGAAAGCATGTGAGCACATACTTAGGCAGAAACTAGGGTGAATCCGGGCACCCATGTGGATAACCAACATTTTGTGTTGCCGAAATCGAATGTAGCCAAAATCGAACGGTTTTTTTCTCAATCTCTTTTTTTAAATTAATACTACAAAAAGCTATTACTTTTGTAGTAATAAGTATTAAGAAAAATGAGAAAAAAACACATCTTTGGATTGATTAAACTTAAAAACATTGGACACTTCATTAAAAACACGACTACAAATATGCATAGGGTGATTTTGGGCAAAAACTGTGCGACTAGATGGAATCCACAAAAAGTTCTGTTGACTCGCTGGAGCATGAATGTGGATGCTTTGTAGCAGTAGAGTACAGTCAATGTTGTTTATCATCAAATCAAAAACAAACATTCTTTGGATGTATATTCGTCTGCGTCGCAGGGTCTCAAGACTTATTAGATAGCATCTTTCGGCATGCGGTGGCAGTCGTACGGCATTATTCCACGGCAGTCTACGGAGTGCAAATCGTAGGAACTTTTTTTGTACCCTTTTTAGTCTTTCAGTGTGTACTGTTTGATGCGGGGCGCCCAAACTACCACGGCGTATTCCAGAACGCTGCCACCAAGGCGCAGTAAACCGCTTTAAAACAATATACATCCTCAAACTCAACAGTGTTTCTACGAGTAAAGCCAAAAATAGCAAAGGCTTTTGCGGTTGTGGTGGCAATGTGTTCTGAAAAACTTAGTTTCTTATCAAAAACAACTCAGAGATCTTTAATCGAAACTACTCGTTCCATTTCTGCTGTGTCCATTTTGTAGGCAAAACGGAGTGGAGTTCTAGCTCTGCAGAAAGTTATACATCGGCATTTACTGGCATTAGCTTCCATCCCATGAGACTTGCACCAGTCCAAAAGTGTCGAGATGTCGGCTTGAAGTGCTGCAGAGTCCACTGGTGATTCGATTTCCCGGTAAATCTTAAGGTCATCTGCGTACATTAATTTAGAGGATTGCAGTAAACAAGCAAGACCGTTAACAAAAAGGATAAAGATTAGTGGTCCTATGTGACTGCCCTGGGGAACACCGGAAGGGACGTCAAATGGCTGAAATCTGATTCCTCGTAGATTCACAAATACTCGTCGGTTTGTCAAGTAGGACCATTTGTAATCCATGACGGAGAGCCGTAGCGTTCTATTTTCCTGATAACGATTTCATGTGGAACTTTATGAAATGCTTTGAGAAATCTATTTAAATGGCATCTACTTGTTGCTTTTTGCTGATAGCGGTATGGAGTGTGGCAGAGTAGCTCATCAGATTCGAGACCGTTGATCTTTTTTTCATGAAACCATGTTGGTGTTTGGTTATTATTGGTTTAGCAGCGTTGTAAAGTCTCTCGTAGATAATTGACTCAAACACCTTTGACAAGCAACAGAGAATCGATATAGGTCTGTAGTTCTCCACGCTATGACTGTTTCCCGATTTGTGTATTGGTGTTATGGCGGCCGTCTTCCAAATGCTAGGGAAAATACCTTTGTTAAGTGACCGATTAAAGATGATTTGCAGTGCAGGCCTGGGCCTTTTGACGGATCGATAGTTTTCTGAGCTGCCAAGACTTCATGCTGGGTAAGAAGCGGCTGAGGAAGGTTGCTGTCAAATGCAGGCAATGTTTCGAAGTTTTCGTTGGTAGCAGGTGGCATTTGTGTTGAATAAACGCTAAAAGTCTACAAAAAGGTTAACAGACTCACAGGCAGTTTCAGAGGAGCACCCGTCAAACGATATTCGGATGGAAAGCTGCTGATACGAACGTCGGGACCTAATAAATTTCCAGAATTCAGAAGGATTGCTTTTCACTTCCCTCTCCATATCATTGATGTATCTCCTGAAAAGAGTGTTGCGTAACGCTGAGTAATCAGCTTCCGTTGATGCTAGATCGGCTTTATTTGCTGCTGTTTTATTCACGAAGTATCGATTGCGTGTCTTGCGTAGTCTGTTCCTAAAACGACGAAGGTCGGCGTTCCACCAAGGTTGCTTATACGACTGATGTTGGAAAGGTCGTGTCTTTGGAGTGTGAAACCTCCTTCTTTGAAAATTTGAACCCACGATCCCCCAGTCACTTTCTAAAAAAAAATTTAAAAAAAAGTCCCAACATGTAAGAGACGTTTTACATGCAGCATTTGACTCGTAAATCGGGTTATATATTTGCATAAAGCTTTTTTTCAAAGTGCGGATATTTAGATTCATTCAAAATTATAAGTTTATGATAAGTACAAGTTGTTTAGTTTTTATCACCGCACGTACTTATAATCTTTTTTGATTGATATTTTTCGGTGAGCGCAAGACGAAATAAAAATGCTGTTTTTTAACGTTTTCGGCCTACTTAACTTTCGGCCATCCTCAGAAAAACTGTATTTATTAAGTAAAATTAAAAGATGAAATTAATTACAAATTATACTTTTGAATTTGTCAATGCACTGTGCACTCGGAAATTGAAACTCACAAACTTTTTTGCCGCGTGTTTCCTCAACGGCCGTCTCACGATTTTTAAAATCGACGTCAGCTAATTGCTCCTGGTCAGCCGTCGTCCAGTGATGATGTCATCGAGTGCGTTCCTGATTGGTTCGTCGTCGGTTGCGTTTTGGGTTTGTTCGCTCTTTTAAATTGTGGTGTCTCTCTCAGCTTCTTGATTAGCGCGTTGTATATCGAGGAAATTTCTATTGCGTCTCTCTGTATGTTGACTGCCTTCTCTCCTCTCAATTTTATATGCAGAGTTTCCGCAGTTTTCCTCTTGTTGTCATCGCTCATTTTTTCCAGAATCCTGACATCGTTGTAGTTGAACGTGTGATGGTTTTCCACCGCATGTTGTGTTAGGCCGGTTGTGGAGGCATTCGGTTTAAAACTATATTTGTGGTTTTTGATGCGTTTTTCAATAGTTTGGGAGGTTTGTCCACAATATACACGGCCGCATTCGCACGGGATTTCGTAAACCACTTGTGTTTGCTTCATTTTTGGGATTTCATCTTTGAGCTTGGAGAAGATGCAATTTTTGATCTTGTTCACGGGTTTTGATGAAGCAATGATGTCGTGTTTTCGTAGTATTTTGCTCACTTTTTCACTCAAATGGGGGATGTATGTTAAGGAAGCATATCTACCCATTTGAGTGTCTCGGTTTTCGTATTGTAGCGAGTTATAAATTGCATCTGTTCTTGTTTTTAAAATGTGGTTTATAAAACTGTCTGGATAGTTATTGGAAAGAAGGATTCCTTTGACATTCTGGATGCTTTTTACCCTTTCTTCTACGTCAGTCAGTTTTAGTGCGCGATCAATTAAAGCAATCGCTGTGTTCATTTTGTGCGCATGGGGACTGGCGGATGAGAAATCTAGGTATCGTCCGTTCGTTTGTTTTGTGAACCAATGCTTGTTTATTTTGTTGTTTTTTCTGGTGAGAGTCATGTCTAAGAAGCGAATAGAACAGTTTGTTTCTTTTTCCACTGTGAATTTTATGCTCTCGAAGGGTTTGTTAAATTCGTTTTGGATTTCATCAATTCTATTTTCTTCAGCAATGAGAAGGCAGTCATCAACGTAGCGTTTATAGATGATAAGATTGATTCCTTTGGTCTTCAGTTCAGTGATGACTACCTCCTCAAGGTGTTCTAATAGAATATTCGCCACAACTCCGCTCAGTGGTGAGCCCATCCCAACCCCAAATATTTGCTTGTAAAAACAGCATTTTTATTTCGTCTTGCGCTCACCGAAAAATATCAATCAAAAAAGATGATAAGTACAAGTGTAACATTTTCACATAATTTGAAGAACGCATTAACTGATGAAATGCCGAAAAGGTCAGATTCAAATTCTGTTTACTATACAATTATATAGCATTAGACCGCTGCTAGACCGAGGTTTTCATGAAAATTTTAAATTTTTAAATTTTTACACCTCCCATCATTTTTTTTTTGGTTTCTTGCCACAAATAGCAATAAAATTTTGAGAAGCGATCCATTGAGTCCTGTGTTAGCGCAACGAAGTTTCCATGGACATTTGTGTGGGAAAACAAATTTTTTTATTGAAAAATTGGCAAAGATGTACTGAGAGTTCGGAAAATATAACTTCGAACATTAAATATCCCTTGATTTTTGCACTATATTTCATGTAAACAAGTAGACCTAGACTACATGTTTTAAATATACCTTTATCTTAAATCTATCGTTCTTCATGTTTAACTATCTTCTCCTTTTTCTCCTGTCCAATAATAAATTGTAAAAACAAAATCATGAAACAAACAAACAAAAAATCGAGGTATTTAAGATCGATAGTTTAAAAAAATCACAAATCCCATTTATTCAATTTTTATTTTCTACAGTTGTCTTTTGCTCTTTCAATTGTTTGAATTTCCGAAGAATTTATCAAATTTTTCAAATACCTTAAAATGTATCCTCTCAAACTGAGTTTAGTTTTGGTGCTATAGTTGTCATTGTTGAATATTTCATTTGAATTTCAGTTTATTTATGTATAAATTTTTAAAAATTGTTTGTATATTCACATACGTGTAGTTTGTTCAATGAGTTAATTTATTATTTCATAAAAGTGAATTTGAAATTTGTGCCAAAGACGTGGATCAATGTACTGAAGCGTTGCTATGATTACAAATTTATGTGTTAACAGTTTTATCACCGCTGATTTATGATTTTAAGTTAATGATTCCTAATGGCATTTCGGTGAAGTATACATTCTAACAGGAAGAATTTCAAATGAAAGTTATGAAAATAATAGATGCATAGATTAGATTAGGAAGCGAGAAAGGTATTGAAAATGAGCCAAAAAAAATGACTTTGCCGTACTTTTTCCTTTTGTCCGATCGGGGTCGAAAAACACGTGCTTCGATCTATCCAAGTATCATTGTATAGATCAATGCAAAGTCAGCCTATCGACTTGCTTTTTCTAGACAATGATACGGTGCGGGACAAATGGTCTTGTGCGGCAAGAAGTTTTCTCAAATCACGCCTTTGGCTCATTTTCAACACCTTTCATGCTTCCTAATCTAATCTATCCGTCTATAATTTTCATAACTTTCATTTGAAATTCTTCCTGTTAGAATGTATACTTCACCGAAATGCCATTAATCATTAAATGAAGATTACAAATTTAGTACGTATTCAATATTTCGGTTGTTTTGATTCCAAACCTTTATCGTTTATTAACCATTTCAAGTAACCAAAAGTTCCATAGAATGATCTCTTAGAAGCTTACTCTGCCTTGATTGAAGGCTTTATAGCGTTCTACTCAGCTGAAATTTTAAATTCTTATTGATACTTTCAAGTTCCATAAACAAAGCTGAGTAGAAGGCTATTCAGCTTCAAATGAGACTTTGAAAAAAAATCTTGCCAAAATAAAGCGTTCTTAAGCCGTATCCCACTTTGGATTCTGATTTGCTTTCATCTTTATTAATATTTAAATTTGTTTCTTTTTTCAACACTTTAAAACTAACTTGAAAAATTTCCTTCATGGAGATTTGAACCTGAACCTGTGGGATGATGCTTGGCACCTTGGCTGTTTTCTGATTACATGGTATTTAAAACATCTATTTAAAATAATTTACGAGTTATCCTTTTAAAAGTAGATGAGGGATGAAGGGATAAAAAATAGTAAACAATCAGCTTCAAAAAGTATAAACAGAAGTTGTGAAACGAGAGCCGCCGTACGAAATAAATTATCCTAGCCTTCAATTTGGCTTACCATGAATATATAATCACCGTGTGAATGATCAATTTTACGCGAGTCGTATCCGCAACATTCAAATTTAAACGTTAGTGTACAAACTGAATTCCTTTTTTTGACATTTATATCTCATTGAATAATGTTTATTAACAGTTCAAAAAAGGAATGCACCTTAATATGAGTACCGCGAACAAGCCGCTGCAATTTCTGTTACGTTCCAATTTTGAAATTTTTTACTAAAATATAACACATCTGTACATTTTAGATTGACTGAAACCAGAAAACAAAATTTGAGAAAATTATCAGAATAGTACGATTTTTACGGCAAATTCAACATTGGAAAAAAATGAGCTCAATCGACCCACATTTTCAAAGTGTCTGTTTGTTAGAATGTACTTAGGTGCTGGATGTGTCGTTACTGTTTCTGTGAGAGTTGCTTTCATTGAAAGGGAAAATAAAAAGAGTCGGTATCAGAATTACTATGTTTCTACTAATGTGGAAAACGTAAAAATGATTAGTTATATGTAATTTTAATTTATAAGCTAATAATGTACACTCGCTAAATAAATATGCATTTCTCCAATAATTTTGACTTTTTTATGTTACTCCTTCCACCCATTTTTGTCCAATTCACCATCGAAGTAGGGAAAAAAGCAACTGTTTTTTTTTGAGAAAACTTCCGAATAAACATGATAAATCAAACTATTACCAATTAAGAAAGGTGCATCCGCCAATGCGACACATTTTTATCAGATTTTTCTATCGAAAATTCACAAACCAATCAAACGGACAAACGGATGATCCGGATGGAGGGTGGGTTGAAAATGATCGAAAATGGCGCTACGTAATGTCCAAGAAAGCTGTAGTGAGAAGCTATATGTTGTACATAAGGATTTATTTTATTGAAATTTTAAGATCATGTACACAAGAAATATAAAACAGTGTGGTAAAAACTGTACTTAATATTCAATCAATGAACCGTCAAAATTGTTTAAGTAACATCAGATAAATTTTGAAAAGAGGATTGGAAAGCTGACGTTATTAGGCCATTTTTGCACTTTTAGATTTTCAAAATGAAACACAGAATTGAATAACGGAATGCAATGAAAATGAACAAACTTATTTGTTCTAAATGTAAAGATTCAGCATTTGAATAAATCTGTTTTGAGTCACGAGTACGATATATAGATCCATGTTAGTAACTGAACGAAAGAGAGAAACTCTTTGGTCGTATAATCCTGAGAGTGTAGATAATTTCCAATTGAACGTCATTCTGTTAACGGCTTTTCACTCGAATGGCTGATTGAAGCTAGCTTGGGTTCGATAACAAATAATTTAAATAAAGTTCGCTACAAGAATGTTTGCACTTAAATTCAATTTTGCACTGGATTTTGACTATTCACGCAAGGTTTTTGCAATAAATTACATATCGATTCTAGTGGTGTAATTGCATTAGCGCTCCAAAACTTTATACAAATATGAATAAAAATAACATTACGAGGATTCTAAAACTATAAATTTTGTAAAAATCGGTTGGGAAACAAGAGTATTGGTTTTAGTCAAGAGTGTCAAATTGACATGCCAGGGATTGTAACAGGTAAAAATTCCAGGGACAGATAAGGGTTAAGTTTAAACTCAAAATATAAAATTTTTAAAACTTGATCACATTCACAAAAGTTCATAATCAATTGAAATTAAGTAAACGTTTGAAAAACTTATAATTGGAGATTTAGTAATCTGAATATTGGCAATCACTGCCATTATATTGAATTATATTGAGCACATTTGTGGTTGAATTGTTTATTCAGTTGCAACCGAACAATGTTCGAAAATTCCTCGATGTGTGACTCTCGCGACACTCGTCTTGCGACTGTTCCTTAATGACCCATAAAATTGACACTAAATACTTCCGCACGACATGGCCAGATTCCAGGCCGTCAGTGGCCTTTTACCATGCACAGTTGCACCAGAATAGCATCGGATGCACCAGCGATTTCATTATTATCCAGCTTGTTCTCTTCTCGCCAAACGATATCACTCGATTTTGCAACCACTGATCCGCGAACGTCTGGGTCCATACATATGTTGGTGATAATTTTGTCACTTGAAGCTACGTCATCCTCGTCGTTCGGCTTAACAGCAGTTTCTACTTTGGATAAAATATTAAAATCACACAATCCGACAACCACCCACCTACTCAACGAATTTGCGGCATCGAAATGAAAAAAAAAATCAAATGAGGAAGAACAGATTCTTTCCACCGGCACGACGCGAAGCCGCCTTTCGGTTCCTCTCCCATTTAGTTGCCATTTAAAACTTTCCGGTTCAATTTCGGCAGTTTTTTGTTTCAACGCCCGTTTGATGAATGGAAAATGTGTGCTCCAGATTTTTTTTACCCAAACCAACGAAAACAACGAAAAAAGTTCTTCAATCAAACTGACAATCTCATCATTTGTTAAAATGCTTCTTTTATAATAAACTGTAATCTTCCAAACCTTGCATCATCACTTACTTGGCCATTATTCCTTGCTATCACTCTGCTATTATGCTCACTAAGTTATCAAATTTCGAGTGATTATTCTCGTACTGCAAGTTCTTTGTTTTATACACCAAACACCGGTACGCCGACTAACAAAAAAAAAATGCTCGAATGAAAGCTCTTTCACCTTCCAATCACCAATGCTCAATGATGCTCTGAGCTAAGATCCGTTCTTCTCTACTACTAACTGCTAGTAGAAGCGCCGAAACAAAAATCACGCCAAATCGCTTGAACGTCTAGCCGCCGACTAAACAGCGTCGCTGTGCTCCAGAACAGTTTTGCCTATCGCTCGGAGCCAATTTCTACGATTATGGTGTCGTCCTGGGTTCTCTCTGGTTTTCCGCTAGAATCTGACTACATATATATGTATCTACGTAGTTAGTAGGGTAACGGACTTATTTTGGACCGGGTACATATTTTGGACCACCTTGCAGCTTTTTTCCAATCTTTCTCTCATAAATCATGCTTATCATGAAAATTTTGAACAAATATAGTTAAAGCTATTTTTTATTATTCT
This sequence comes from Uranotaenia lowii, assembly GCF_029784155.1. NCBI lineage: Eukaryota > Metazoa > Arthropoda > Insecta > Diptera > Culicidae > Uranotaenia > Uranotaenia lowii. The sequence goes on from NC_073692.1 coordinate 319,785,278, forward strand.
AATCACATCTAAGTTTTCAATTAAATAAACTGATAAGTGATAGAAAATTGAAAACAAAGTTTTGATTTCTGACAGTTGGACCAAATCAAGTCTGTTTCAAGAGGACGTGCCATTATTGGAGTCAACTTTGAAGAAGTTTTCTGCCTAGCTGTGATGAATTTAACAACTACAAACATGTTCACAGCTATGATAAAACACATGAAAACTAGTTAGCAAGCTTAAAGAACCTGAAAAACTTGTTTTTATCGCAATTTGACCCATGTCGAAAATAGGTCCAATTTAATTCCTTATGGACTTATTTTGGACCACCCAACATAACCTGAGTATTTAACTCGCTGTTGAATGTTCATGAACGTAATAGAACGTAGTACGGCGATATGAAAAGAATTATGCACACTATTATAATCGCTTATTATAAATAAAATTTGGTCTTTTTGGCATTATTTTATTTAATCAACTCGCTAAAGCCCAAACCCGCCTTTAGAAGGGGTTCACTTCAATTGGCATAAAACCAAGTCAATCATTGTTTTTACTTACTTTTTGTGCACTTTTCTTCAAACCACGTTAATTTTACAATCTACATTAATGGCAACTGTTTAATAAGCAGTTGTCGAAAACTACAGCTTAAGAACATGAGAATTGCTATTTTTTCAGCCCCTGTGGTTATGCAATCATTGAAAAAAAAAACTGTTGAAGAATTTACTCCAACAATAATTTATTTTTGTTAGACCAAAGGTTTTTCAAAGATAAAACTGAACTTTTGCGAATTTTTCAACATCATAAATCTGGTAAAAGATGGTTAATTCTCGCATATTTTTATCATTTTTGAATCTATGTATTCTACAGAACTGAAGCCAAACCAAATCCACTAAGGTTTTGGAAGTCAAAATGCATCAATTGATGTCCCGGAGTTGTTGATGTCAGACATTACTAACGTATCATTGGGTTGCCTGAAGGAGATTTGCGTTCCAAAAATTGGTCCTAAAGATTCAAAAAACGAATTTCGTCGAAAATGCAGTGTGCTGTCGGAATTTTCACATTTAAAATATATTATAAAACGGAGGAGTTTTTCTCTTCTTACTATATTCTTATCGAAAATTACTGTTTTGAAGCACAATAAGTAGTAGAAAAACAGATGGTTGAAGTAGGGAATATTTAATAAACTAAGGTACCTAAATAGAGATTGGGGGAAAATTAAAGAAAGTTAGTTCAAGAATTGATTAATGTGAACAACCAAAACTTGTCTACAAGTTTAAAAAAGGAAAAGATTAACTGAATTATTCTCATAATTGCGCCTCAATCGTTGTCATAAATAAAGCAACATTTAGAATAAACTCTTATTTAGTTTAAGGGTGGTCCAAAATAGGTCCAAAGGGTGGTCCAAAATAGAAACCTGGTGGTCCAAAATACCGACCAGAGTTATGATCGAAGAAACGTGTTTTTAGGCTTAAATCTTGTTACTTTGCAACAAACGACGATATGTTTCGATAGAAAAAGTCTCGATCTTCGTAATGAATGGATAAAGCAGTCAAAAATTGTAGCATGTACATTTTTATTTAAGAACATAGCATAGGCACTTCCCAAAGCGGTCCAAAATAGGTCCGTTACCCTAGTTATAGAGAAGAATGGTTTTATGTTACAAACTGCTACTCGGGACTCTGGGGAAGATGCAATTTTTTATTGGGGATAAATTTTAAATCATGAACAATTTATGTTGAAATAAAGTTTCAGATATAAGCTTACATTTTTCACTCATACCTCGATAGAAAACTTGGCTGTGAATCAAAATGCCGTATAGCAAATCAATTAGCTTAGTACATATTCAATCAAACTTAGAAAGATCGGTTCAAAATTTCTAATATATTTTAGTTGTAAAATTATATTTTCATCTTTTATTTTGATTATAAATTTATGAAAAAACAATCCTTGATCAATAATTAGACGAGCTGCGTTCTCAAAGCGCTTTAATATTCCAAGTTGTCCATTTGACTCACTCGAATAATTAACAATTCATTCATTCAAATTTATCCTCTCGCAACGCTTCATATATTGTTCTTATCTCATTGAGGGATGAATGACCCCATAGATGTTAAAATCCCAATGATCAAGTAAATAAAATAAAATTCTTATCTCAAGTTGTTCTTTCAATCCGCTTGATTTCCAATTTGATATGTAACTTTGGCGATCATCTCAACTCGCCTTTAAATTTCAAGCTGTTCTTCCCATTCGCTTGGAATTCTTATCAGTAACTAAGGCTGTCGTCTCAAGTTGCCTTTCTATCTCACAACTCGCTCGTTTTTCTGTCAGTTACTCAGGCTGTCCTCTCAAATCGCCTTTCGATTTCAAGCTGTCCTCTCACTAGCTTGTTTTTTCACCAATTACTCAGGCTGTTCTCTCAATTGCCTTTCAATTTCACGCTGTCCTCTCAACTCACTTCTTGTCTCATTAATTACTCAAGCTGTCCTCTCAACTCGCCTTTCGATTTCATGCTGTCCTCTCAACTCGCCTTTCGATTTCATGCTGTCCTCTCAACTCGCTTGTTGTCTCATGAATTATCCAGGCTATCGTCTCAACTAGCCTTTCAATTCCAAGTTGTCCTCTCGAGTCTCTTATTTTTCATCAATTACTCAGGATGTCCTCTCAACTCGCCTTTCAATTTTATGCTGTCCTCTCGACTCACTTGTCTCATTTATTACTATGGCTGTCCTCTCAACTTGCCTTACAATTTCAAGCTTTCCTCTCAACTCGCTTGTTTTTTCATCAATTACTCAGGCTGTTCTCTCAACTCGCCTTTCAATTTCAAGCTGTCCTAACGACTCACTTCTTGTCTCATTAATTACTCAGGCTGTCCATTCAACTCACCTTTTGATTTCATGCTGTCCTCTCCACTCGCTTGTTTTTTCACCAATTACTCAGGCTGCCCTCTAAACTCGCCTTTCAATTTAAAGCTGTCCCCTCAACTAGCCTTTCGATTTCAAGCTGTCATTTCAACTCGCTTGTTGTCTCATGAATTACTCAAGCTATCCTCTCAACTCGCCTTCGATTGAAAGCTGTCTTCTCAACTCACTGGTTTTTTCACCAACTACTCGGGTTATCCTCTCAACTCGCCTTTCGATTTCATGCTGTCCTCTCAACTCGCTCATTAATTACACAGGCTGTCCTCTCAACTCACTTGTATTTTCACCAATTACTCAGGCTGTTCTCTCAACTCGCCTTCCAATCTCAAGCTGTCCACTCGACTCACTTCTAGTCTCATTAATTACTCAAGCTGTCCTCTCAACTTGCCTTATGATTTCAAGCTGTCCTCTCAACTCACTTGTTTTTTCACCAATTACTCAGGCTGTTCTCTCAACTCTCCTTTCGATTTCAAGCTGTCCTCTTAACTCGTTTTTTGTCTCAGGCTGTCCTCTCAACTCGCCTTACAATTTCAAGCTGTCCTCTCAACTCGCTTTTTTTTCACCAATTACTCAGGCTGTTCTCTCAACTCGCCCTTCGATTTCAAGCTGTCCACTTAGCTCGCTTGTTTTTTCATCAATTACTCAGGCTGTCCTCTCAACTCGCCTTTCCATTTCAACCTTTCTTCTCGACTCATTTGATATCTAATCAATAACTCAGGCTGTCCACTCAATTTGCCTTTCGATTCCAAGCTGTCCTCTCGACTCGCTTGATTTCTCATCAATAGCTCAGGCTATCCTCTCAACTCGATTTTAATTTTTTTGCTGGCCTCTCAACTCACTTAATTGTTTGCAAAACGTTTTCAGGCTGTCCTCTCAACTCGCCTTCCAATTTAAAGCTGTCCTCTCAACTCGCTTGAAATTGTGAACATGATCAAGCTGTCCTAAAGGCTCGCTTGATATTCCATTTTTATTCTTCTTTCGGCATTATTTGATAAGCCGCTCATTTCCAAAAAAAAGCTTGTTATTTATCACATATGGCACATAATTTTCATTTCTTTTTCACTTCAGTTCAACTTGTTTCCAAAAATCATCACCCTAAATTACGTTTTCTACTTCAACTATTTTTCGCTTATTGAGTATTTGAATTAGGACCGTAGGAAGAACCGGCCCATGACTATGGGGTTTGAGGCGGCAAAAAGTCAAATTCTGAAATTTATATGATGAGGAAAAAAATTTAAATCACATATATTTCTATGGAAAACATTTTTTCTTAAATTTAAAGTACACCATATGAAGCTTATAGAAAAACCTATCATTTGAACCATTCAAAATTTTTACACACTAAATTGAAAAGTAAGTAATTTTTTTTTTCAAAAATCAAAATCTTTTAAGCCTTGCCAAAAAAAATCCCCACATTTCCCGATACTCTTTTCACTATCAAGATCTAGTTTAAGGTCCTAAAAACACAATGAAAGAGATTCCAGGCACCTTTAAGCACCGTTTTTTGTGTTATAGTCAAATTAAGCTGAAAATATCATGCAAATGGGTAATTTTAACCTATTAATGAGTATGGGAGAGTGGGGAATCATGGGCCACTTTTTTTCGTTGTTCCATAACTTCTTTATTATAAAAGATAAAATAAAAATAAAAATGGTATGGTTTTCTACATTTTCAAGGTATCATAAGGTATTTTTTTAAATTTTTAATAAGTTATTTTCCCCAAATTATGACTGTTTGAAAAAAAGCAATATTTTTTGGATTTTGAAAAATGGTGGGGAATCGTGGGCCACCAAATCCAAATTGACCAAATAACATGCAAAGTTTATGAGTTGACCCAAAACTGCAATTTCCTAATTCATTTCGATATTTTAAGGCAATTTCAGTTGATGAAATAAAAAAGAGAGCAATGTATGATCGCATAGATTCCAAAACCTGGCTCGCGAACGTTTTGACAAAATTTCTTATATAGGATGGACATAATATTTGTCATAGCTCTTTATTTGGCATAAGAAAACTTTACAGATAGGTAAAACGTATTGTAAGTTCTGAATGTGTATAAAAACATAAAAATATAGGTGGTTTAAGATGAGTGGCCCACGATTCCCCACAAGCTATGATTTGCAAATTGATTGCGTTTGTGTGACTTATTGATGTTTCATCAAAAATTCCTTTTCCACGTGAAAGATCATGACAAAACTAAGATCATTAGCGTATGAGCATATTTTTGTTATGCACTTTAGGTTCCCCATCGATGAAATTAGCGGGTGTTTTTTTAATTATGTAAGTAAATTTTTCTAACTTTTTTTAGCTTGATAAATAAAAGCAACATATGATGCGTATTTCATTCAACAACATATAGGAATATATACTCACGCAAAGCGACGACGATGACAGTTGGTTTGAGATTTTTATCTCAACACACATCTGAGATATGAAAAGTGGCCCACGTTTCCCCATGGCCCACGATACCCCACTCTCCCCTATAAATTCAACAAAGTTCATGTTGGTTTGCCAAAAAAATGTTCATGAAGACATGAAGACATGCATCATCATGAAGACATGCACTTGTAAAACGAATAGCTATTTTTATAAAAAGATACGAAGTTATGATATTCGACAAAGATGTTCAGCGGAAAATTTACTTTCAAAAATTTAAAAATTGGCACACAAACCATTAGCAGGCTCGGTTCCACAGAGGAAACAAAAATTATGTTGATTTTTCAGTACAAAATTTTCAATTTTCTCCTTCCAACCTAAAAGTTCAAATTTACTCATTTAAACGTTACTCAAAAATTCTGCAAAAAAATCATGGATGAGTTTTGGACCAAAATGAAGCTTTTAAGACCCCAGGGTTTGAGAAATTCGAAAATTACCCCAAATCGACTCAGTCTATTGAACAATTCATTCTTAAAGAGTATAAAAAAATGTGTAGGTTCTGTATAATTATTGAGCTTTGAGTTATTTTACTTTAATAGTAAGGCATTTATTTCAAATCCTAACATTCGATATTAAGTCCTAGAAAAGAATTATTTTTGTAAAGATTCAAACAATAAATAATGGATTTTCAAGGTTTTATTTTAAAAACAAACTTTTTGTATCTACTTATATGTATTACTAAATAAAAACGTAATTCTTGTACACCTCAAAATATTTAGAAATAGAAATAAGAGACTATGTTTGATGTTCAAATCAGATTGTTTTCTACTTTTGTAAACTCGATTCAAATTTAAAATTTTAGTTAGAAACTTTGTTTTTGAATAACTAAGCAGTTAACTAATTCAGTCTGAAAAACCTCAATCAGCTAAGACGGTTCATGTCTTTTATATACAATATGAATTTACACCTTTTTATTTGAAATTCAATTTGTAGATCTTAATGAAAATAGCGAATGATGAAACTGTTCCGGATTTATCAATCCTGGATCACCACCATGAAACTTTCTTAAGTTCCAGTTCTGCAAAAGAATTAAACACTGAAATTTTGTAATAGTTGTTATTTTAATTTTAATTTTCACATTCCGAAATCATGAGTTTTGAGTATGAAAAATGCATCTAGCTGAGGTTTCAAACGGAAAACCAAGAAACGAATCATGTTTTTTCCCCCAATGATGATCAAAACTGGATTTCAGTAACAAAAAAAATGAAGAATGATTCCGAAATTTGATCAAAAACATCGAATGTTTATAACAAATTTGGATCCACAAAATCCAGAATTATTTTTTTACCTAAGCTTACCAGATATTTTCTCGCTTATATCTGGGCCGTGCTATTTCGTTTTTTTTTGTTTCGATTATAGTCGTTTTAACATCTTTATGTCATTCGCGACTTATCTCAACGATGCAATTGGCGGACAGTCATTGACAAACTTATCCGGTAGAACTGTGATCGATGTTTACTCTTGTGCTCGGACTCTCGAACATCGGCTCAGGAAGCAACTGATTTGCCAACTGAGCTATATCACAAGCCCTTCATATTGCACGTCCGCGAAAATACGCTGTTAGATTTAACTGACTTTCATAAAATTCTTCTGTTAGTTATTTTGTGTCCATTTCAAAACATTCATTTTTTGAACACTTAAAAATATCGAAGATTATGCATTGTATTTCAAAAAACTTTATAAATTATATGCCAAATGTTTTGAGAGAGGACACCATATATTAACCATAAGCATTAGAAATTGACGAATTTTCTGCTAGTGTTCTGTTGAGTGAATTTTTCGAGCACTTAATAACTGACTTACAGCATTTTTCCCGAAGCATGTTTGTTCGAATTTTTTTTCTTAGACTTTGAATAACTTTGAAATAAATTATTGTAGCGGAATATTGTCTGAGAATCATATTTGAGTCACGTTACAAGCTTTCCAAAACTTTAAATTTAGTAAAAATCGGTAGTGAAACAAGAGGGTTTTAGCGGAAAAAGTGTTAGAAGTCATTTGACCCTCGGCGATGTAAATACGTTTTTCGAAATCTACCAACTTTAAAAAATTACTTTAATGAAAAAATACGTGCATTTTGAAAATAAAAATAGTCACGAAGAAAAATTTGCGGAAAAACAATTTTAGTAGGAGAGGGTTAGAGTCATTTGAACTTTTACCCCCTCCGGTACGTTTAATGTTAATAAAAAATAATCGACGGCTCATATGATTAAATATTGATAGTGTAGCTTATGATATGATTTTTCACAGTAATTCGTATTTTCCAATTACTACAGCCTTCGCAGATTTTAGCTTTTTAAGTTCGAAATTCTTAAAGAATTTTTAAACAGCGGAAGAAAATGCTTTTATAAAGGCATTTTGATTTTTGGTTAATTTTTGTGCTGTATATTCTAATTAGTGACTTATTCATTGATAATACTAGAATACGAAATATTTTAAATCATTATCTGAATTCTTAGTTTTCATTTCATTCTAAACTGCCGTCTAGCTAACGATATAAAGAATCGGTTAATGACACGACAGCACATTTATAAAATGAGACGCGGTACCACAATAGGGAGCCACATTGTAAGTTTCTTCTTAAGCTTGTACATATTTATGGCGGTTACGTGCAAAATGATTATGATTGATATAAATTGATCCTTGCACAAAGTACACGTATACGCTATTATCGAATCGATATATTTGAATACTTTTTGAAAAGCTCTATCGGCAGAAAATACACAAATAAAATCTGCAAATTTATTAAAAAGATTTAGTTCAAAATTTTAAATTTCACTTTAAGAAATACTTGTTGTTATTGTATACATGCTAATTTGGACGATAAATTACATATAAGCTACACCGCCGGGGTAAGTGGGGACGATGACTATTAAAACAATATTGTGAATTATTTTATCAAATTTTCAATGCAGAATGTTAAACTTACTTGTAATCTATCCAATAACTGTGAAAAAGATACGATTCCGACAGTAACGAAACTAGCTGGCTTTTGACGAAAAACTCTACATTGAAACAATCCTTACATTCAAATCAACCTGTTAGGAAAAGGAACGACGCCAGTACGTAGAAGAAAAAGTTGGTCAAAAGTATTTTTTAGTTTTGAAATCAATAAAAAAGTTTATTTTGTCTTATAAAACGTTTTTAAAACCATTCCATATATTTTTTTACCGTTTTCGTAATTTTTTCATAATTTTCTATTAGAAATTTTCTAACATTTATATGACATGATAGATAAGCCAGGTTAGAAAAGTTGTAAAATTAAAAAAAAAATCGAGATTTTTTTTATTTGTTTTTGAAAGTTAAATAACATTTGATAATATTCGAAAAAGAACATAAATTTTACTGAGCTTTAATCTAAAATAAACGAAGCCCTAGGCTACTTTTTTGTGGAAAAAATCTATCAATATTTTTAAACTTCGAACTTAAAAATATAAAAAATGCGCGAGTTTGCGCGAGTTTTTTCTTTTGCACATCATTATTATAAAACATTTTGCCAGAACTTGCTGGGAACATAAACAAAAACACTAATTTGTAAAACAAAAAATCAATAGAATAGTTTTCAAAGCACTGCGTACTGTCTCTATAGTCATCGAATTTTGTCTATTATACTTAAAATTATTAAATATCCCTCCATTGAAGTTTTTCATTACAAATTTTCATTTTTAGTCACTTAAGAAAGTTTTATTCATTGACATGACGTAGTCGCGCTGATTCAACGATTTGTAGAAAAATTCTATCTCATAAAAATACTAAAGTTTCAACAGCTGCAACCGCTTATAAACAAATCAGAAAAAAACTGACCGGTACATGGTGCTAAATTTATTCAAGAATCAAATAAACATTGACATAAAAGTAACCAATGAAATTTAAATTTTGAGTTTTGGCCAGGATTTTGGGTGAAATACTCCTGTGTGCGACGGTTAAAAATTGAGAAAATAGAGTTTATTTACAAAAATCTAAAATTTTGTCTCTAAACCCTACCGTGGGTAAGTGGGGACGGCTTTATACAAATTTGATGTTTACACATTTTTCAATTTTCTCTCCTTCATCCAATACAATTTAGTTTTATTTAGCATTCGGATCATGAAAAGTTGGGAAAAGTATCTGTTTGTTCTGGAATAAGTATATATTTTCGATAAAATCGGATCTCGTGTACTGCAAACATAAATTACACACAATAAACATTGAAAAATGCCATATTAATAGAACCATGAACTTTTTTCAAAATTTTGGACAGTTCGAGCTATAAAGTAAAGTATTCAACCAAGAAAACACAAATTTGTTGAAAATTTTCTGAGAAATCTAAGGGAAAATCTACCGTCCCCACTTGCCCCGGTGTACCTTATGTAGTTACAACAAACAATTAATTCAAAGCTGGAACGGCGAAGCTGTTACTGGCGTCTAACACAAAGTTTTTAGATGTTATAAACAATTTAAGAGCCTTGCTCCAATCACATCTCCTAGTAATTTTAAATTCTGGTATGGCATGTGTCAAAATTGAGTCAAAATCCGAAATTTTAACAGAAGATAGTGCCACACGTTTGCAACTTTGTTGTTAGTTTGATTTTTCGTAACACTGGTAGCATTGGAGTTATGATTGAACAATAAGTGAAACCAATCTCGGTATGCACAAAAAAATGCACTTCTTCAAAAGTGGGCCGTTTCGGGACGTTCGACAGGTCCATCTTGAAGGTGTTGGCCCGAGGCCGAACAGTGGCCATAGTAAACGCAATGAAAAAAAATACTTAAAACTCTCCGAGGCGAATAAAAAAGAGGTTCGGGTTTAGCACAAGCTTGAACCTTTTTATAAAAAAAATAAAAGTTTTGAAATTCATTGATAAAATCTATCTACTCTTATATTTTTGGGATTGTGATATAGCTCAGTTGGCAAGTCTGTTGTCTCCTGAGCCGATGTCCGCGAGTTCGAGCCCAAGAGTAAACATCGAACACAGTTGTACCGGATAAGTTTTTCAATAACGATCCGCCAACTGCAACGTTGATAAAGTCGCGAATGCCATAAAGATGGTAAAACGACTATAATCGAAACAAAAAAATCTACTCTTATTGGAAGCGCAATTATTTATGTTGAAAAACATTTGAACAAAAAGATGTTTTTCTTTACCGAAAACATTTGAATAGTTAGGAAATATGCTATACTTTATACCTTTTCTTCTGATTAAATTGCTTGACAATTTCACTCCACTAAACGGTTACCTTAAGAAGTATTAGTAGCCGGTAACATATGTTTGGTTTTCAAAATCGAACGTATCCGGAGAAAATCAAACAACGAACAACGACGACGACGTACCGAAACACGTGTAAACATTCAAAATAGAAGCAACAAGACGGTGCCGCCGCCCGCGCCCGCCGGTTGATGGTATCATCGCGCTTAATACTATTTTAAATGCTGGGTAGGTTGACTAGAAGCCTCAATTGCGCCGACTCGAGCTGTACTCCCACACAACAAACATCTCAGTGCTAGAAGGTAGTTTTGGTGATAGTAATCACGACAACCTAGAACGAAGAACCAGGTTGATCCGATGATGATGTCTGGCTGAACACAGACGGAGGTTTCCATTGCTTTTTGGTGATATGTGCAATAAATATGTAGCTACTACAACAATACAGCGCGTAATGAAAACAAACTTTTCCTGCACCACCAACAATAGGGTAGATTGATCAGTAGATGGACAACAATAAACTATAATTTAATTTAAATTATAAATTCATTGAAAGGAAAATTCTTAGCAATTTAAAAAAAGGAAGGTCTTCCAAAATAGTCTTGATTTGCAGTTACAATAAGGTTGCCAGAATTTTTTCCACTCCCATCCGGACCTAGCAATTCCGGGCATTTAAAAAAAAAAAACCTGGCTAAATCCGGGCATGGATTTCAGTTTTTCAAATCCGAAATCCGGGCAAAAACCGGGCAAAATTTAGGTGTTATTATACATAAAAGCAAAGAAAAAAATGCAAAAAAATGAAATTAATATTTTATTAATGTAATTGCAGACTTCCAAAAACTTTTTGGAACACTTAAATATTTAAAGGTTTCTGATACCTGAACAACCGTTGAAAATTTGCATACCGTTAATCGATTTTGCTGAAACTTACTCAAAAACTTTGATTTTTTTTGGTTTCTTTGTGAAAATTGTGGAAAAATCCGGGCCATATCCGGACTTTTTTCACGATATCCGAGCAACCGGGTCGGACCGGACTTTCTCGAAATTTTGCATCAAATATCCGGGCAAACCCAGATAAAACCGGGCAATCTTGCAAGCATAAGTTACAAGCTATAGTACAATTTGTTTGAAAGACGACGCTGATGTTGTTAAACATTTTTTTCGGTCGAAGCACTTCTCGTTTGATAGCTATCTCAAACCGATTTTTCATTAAAATTGTGTACCTGTGAACAAGGCCGTGCGAACGGGGGGGTTTGAGGGGTTTAACCCCCCCCCCCCCCCCCCCATGAAGATTTTTTCCAAGTAAAATTTTCACCGTAATAACGGAAAATTACTTGATCTTAAATGTATTTGAAAATAAGTGTCAACAAGTGAGTCAGAAATTTTTCTCGCCTCCGGCGGAATGTAGTCTTATGTCACCCTTGGCTTGAGACATTTCATTCTGAATTTTTGTGTACTTGACACAAAAGCCCTTAAATCTAAATTTTTTATAAGAAAAACAAAGTTTCAACCTTCTGTTCTTTCCAGACCTAATATTTCATTCAAATTTCATATTTGAAACCTGCGATTAAAAATTTAAAAATTTATCATTAATTTTTTTACATAAAATCGTGTTTTATGAATCGATCATGACTTTTAAATTAATCTTTAAAAGTAGCAAATTCAAACTTAATTTTTCTGTGAAATGTTAACTAACTTTGTAATTGCTTTGTTCTTTCAATATTTACAACAAAACTTGAAACTCCTTATTTTTCATTTTTCAGCAGTTTTCATTGATTTTTCATTAAATTACACATTTCCCAATATTTCCTTGTCAGTATAATTGAACTTGAAGTTATTATTTTAAACTTCAAAAATGAACTATTAAAGCCGTTTATTTTGACAACTGGAGGTTTTTTTTATAAAAAGGTTTTTTCTCTGACTTCTATCACTGGCACTTTTCAAATATTTTATTAATTTTTTTTTAATTCAAAAAATTCTTTATTAGGCATTTTTACTTTTACAAGTTTAATTTTGCCGGGGGTCAATTATACAAACTAAATATTCATGGATTAGGAGACGGGAGGTCAGGATTTGGGAAGGGAAGTGGAGTGAGGATAGGTTTTCAAACGGCTTGCGCTCCGTGCACGGGTCGTTATTGTACAGTTGTCGCCAACTGCGTGTAGATTTGCATCTACTACTTTTTCTACCGGCACGGGAGGGGGAGGCTGCGAGGTAATTCTCTTCCTTGGGGGGGAATCAGAATCCTGCACGGGAACTGGCATTTTAGTGACTGCAGTGAGGTGATCTCGTTTTGAAATTTGCTTCGTTGTTTGTTGCTGCTGTTGGTGGCTTTCGTGTTGGTCTGAATCTTTCTGTTGCGGCGGCGCTTTCTGGACTAGATGATCTGTACGGTGGGTATTGTGTGCATGAATTTGTCGTTTTACGACATCGGCATAGCTGGTGTTGGGATTGTTTTCTTGTACTTTTTGACGTGCTGCTGTTAGAGTAATTCTCTGATCGGTCTTCAATTTTAGAGCTGCTGATTCGAAAACCCATATCGGGCAGGATCTATCAGTGGGGGAATGATTTTGTTTGCAGTTCTTGCAGTGTTTGATTTTGGTGGTACAATTTGTGCTGTCATGATTAGATGAGCATATATTACATGCTATCTCATAATGGCATCTAACTTTTGGATGGCCGTAAGTGAAGCACTTCCGACACAACATCGGTTGAGGATAATACGGTCTTGTTCTTACTCTTAGTAACCCAAAATTAATAAACTCTGGTATGATAGTGCAGTTAATCGTTAACACCAGAGTTGGGGTGTTAACGACACCGGCAGCAGTTTTTTTTGTGATGCGACGAACGTTGGTTATTTTCTGGGGAGCAAGTTCTTCTTCTAGTTCTTTATCACTCATATCGTCAACTTCATTGCACAGAACAACAAACTTCCGCGAATTTAGTTCGGGATGGCGACCGATTTCAACTGGTGTACCATCTTTTAAAGCACTTAGAGTGAAAAGCTTTCTTCCTTGGTCCTTACTACGAATTTTGATCACGTACCACGATTTCCGCTTTTCAAAATACCCTCCTTCCACCTTTCCTGCATATTCTTCGACCGATCTTCCAATAACAAAAGGGTTTTTTGGAAGTGTGTGGCCTGGTCTAGCACGCAAAAACATGTAGTAAAGTCTACCTTGCAGGTTTTCAGTGTCCATCCATTCGGGAATGGTCCGACCAGGATGGTCTCCTGGTGAAGGACTCATCACGGCTTTACTGAGTCACACATCCAATTAAAAAAAAAATCTGTTGCCTTTTGGATCCGAAAAAAGAACGCTGTATGCTTTTCAAATATTAATAGATAAATATATTTTTCTTTTAATCAAATTAAATTAAACCATCGACCATTGAATTAATTCTCCAAAGCTCAAAATTGATTTTTTTTTTCATGTATCGAAAATTCACATTTTAAATCGCGATTTAATAGTTTTTGTTCAAATTCAAAATTCTATAGCAGAATTTTTTAATCAAACCCTTCAGTTGAAAATGAAGAAACGAATTTAAATTAAGATGATTGAAAATAAAAAGTTACTATCATTTTTCTATTTTGATTATTTTAAATTTACTTATAAATTCTTTTAAAACAAATTTCTAGTTCAGAATAAAGAACATCATTTTGAAAAAAAAATCAATGACTTAACGAAAATTTTAAACTTCCATTGTGATATGATTTTAAAATTTGGTTTTTTTTATCAATCCAGTTTGTGTGGTTATCATGAGTGAGAAACGACGTTAAAAATTCCTTTCCTTTTTATTGTTTATTTTTGGTATTGTTATTACTTTAACTTAATTTGAATTTCGAAACCCCCCCCCATGGACCCCCCTTCGCACGGGCCTGCCTGTGAACATAACTTTAAAAACTACCTTTAGTGAAATTTGTATGCAAGAGTGGGGCTTCCATACAATTTTTAATTGCTTGTTTCGATAACTATTCGAGTTGAGACCCCTCCCTTCTTTGAAGATAAATAAAATTTTTGCAATACTTAACTGATGAAGCAAGTGGAATCAAATTAAGAATTTGAGGGTATTTGGGTGAACAACATGTTCCCAAGATGGTTTGAAGCCCATTCCACCTTCCATTGGAGAAACAGAAAGGGTGAGCGCTTTTTTCTTTACTGGAGAAATAATCGAGCAAATGGAACTAAATTTGGCATGAGAGCATATTTGGATACGGAAAAGACACTATTGTCGTTTGAGGCCCCTCGTTGATCCCGATGAATAAATAAGAAGAGGTGGCGGTGGAGGTGGCCACCCCATTTTTTTTTAAGATCTCAACATTTTCAGTTGAAATGCACCAAAGTTGGTATGGGATTGTATTTTGATACGAGTAATATTTCTTTAATTATCTGGGACCCTTCCCTTCTTCCATTGAGTGAGACGAAGCTCCAAACATTATATTTATAGAATAAGTCACAGTAAAGAAACCAGCTTTAGTAGGGAATATATTTGGGATAGAGATATGCTTATGTTTATGCATATTCGACAACCCTCCCTCCTTCCAGTGCAGGTTAAATAGGAAAGAGGGGGGCTATCAAACGATTTTTTAAAACTCGATAAAATTTTTAGCAACTGAGACCAGAATTGTCATAGGAAAGTATATGAGAATGAGAACTCTAAGATCTTCCTTTCTTTTCCAGGGGAGATAGACCCAAAACCGGGCAAATTTACAAAAGGACACTGAAATTCAGGTTTTATTTGAAGATCAAGGAATCAACCCAAAATTATTAGAACATAGAAACTAGAACATATTAACTAGATTATAAGAAGATTATTATATTAAAACATAGAAACTAGAACTAGAACATAGACTTAGAAACTGATCAAGCAACTGGAACAAAATTTGGCATGGGAGAGAAATTTCATACAATTAAAATATTTATTTTGGCTGAAATTCAGAACTTATGAATAAATTAAAACAGAGGCCTAATTTTAGATGCAAACCGATGATTGGAAAACAAATTTTAGATCAGATATTGAGAACAGAAAAAATTCTTTAAGAAAATTACAATAAATTTCGTTTGTATTGCACATGAGTTTCGCTCAAGTTACAACTTTCATTTCAAGGGGTGATTTATAATGATGTTGAAATATAAATATAAAATAATGAACTAAAAAACTTAAATTTAAATTACTATTAAAATTCCCATCAATTTGAAAAGGTGTAGCAAAGCACTCCAGGTTCCCTAGTCCTCTATAAAAAAAAACGTATTTTGAATTGTTACCTAGATATTCTTATCAATCAAAATATGATGCTTTTTTGTGTTTGTTTTCTCAAAATCCGGGCATTTGATTTCAACCCAAATTCCGGCAATATCCGGGCAAATTTGGTGAAAACCCCAAAATTATTCAATTAAAAATTAAAAAGAAAACATTTGAGAATATATTTTTACATCAAAACACATCAGCAGATTTTAAATCTTATTTAAGGTTTCCTAAAGCTGTTCATGATTATGTAGATTAAATTTGCTCAAAAAAATCGTTTTTGGACGCAAGATAAAAAATTATAATCCCTCAATTTAAGTTTTTTTTCAGTTTTGGAAATAAAGTCCAAAAATTTGTGCAAAATCCAGGTTTTTTTTCTACGGAATCCGGCAACTAGGTAGGACCGAACTTTTCCTAAATTTTGTGTCAAATATACAGGCAATCTAGCATCATTATAACAATCTGGTTCAGTAAGCTTTCTTTGAGCACGTTTTAGTGATGTCAATATTTTTTGATTGGAGAAAATATTATTTAAGTTGCTTCCAAATGATGGCTCCAGATGTTTCTCGGAATCCTAGCAGAATTTCTTGAATTTCAAGCTTAAAATAAAGTCAAATTCCGGATAAAATAGAACAGGACTACCAAGTGAAAAATAACTACTTTCAATCAAGCAATGAATGAATTGAAAGTTAAATTTAAAAAAAACTTGGTAGATGATCAAAAAAGGGCGTTTTAAAATATAAAAACTGTCTTCAAAATTTGGATTTTAAATAGCTCTGAAGCACAACTTTTTCAACTTTAAATGGTCATAAAAATTAAGTTTTTAGGAGTTTCTAAAATGTCCCGCTTTTTTCCGCGATGTCCCGCTTTTTTGCTGAAAGTATCTGGTAAGCCTAAGCTATTCTAGTTTTAAAGAAACAAGACTTGAAAAAAATCCTCAAGTTTTAAAAAAGAAATTTCGGTATCAAAGATTCAAATACCATTTAGAACTTTGTTGAAGACTACGAAGTTTTTTTTTTTGACGAATGCTTTGAGAAAAAAAAATTGATTCATTTTGACCAAAATATCCCTTAATTCTCATATTTCACCAGACTGTGATAAATAAAGTTTCAACATCTCGCTATCTTCGAAAAAGTTGATCATTGATTCGAAATTTTCGATTTGAGTATCTTCAAAATGTTCTAAAATTTTGTTCAATAATTTCTTGAGCTAACACTTGAATCTCAAAAATTAGAGTTAACAGAATAAACCAAAAAGCATATTTGGATATGTTTCCTTTAAAATTAGTCAAATTCAGCTCCCAAACCCCCGGCAAACGCAAACACGTAAATTCATGATGAATCATTTTGACATTTAAAAAGGAAAATATTTACTGGAATTTTCTATTTTTTTTTTTTTTAATTTTCGTAACGGAACAGGTTAAAAATCAGTTCATTCGAATTTTTCAAAAATTTTCAAAGGAATCGTAACACATTTATTGAAGCTTTAAAAAGTGTAACTTGAAATTTTCTGGATAAATTATGGCCAGTAATCGATAAAAGTTCATTTTGAAAGCACAATTTGAAAAAATATAGATTTATCATTATTAAACTACAAAAACACCGTGCCTTGCGTAACGATGATTGTCTTGTGTTTGTCTCTAGAATTGAGCTTCACAGAATAATCATAATGTTTGCATCCTTTTACATTTCCAAATTTGCAACAAAGAATTCTGGATTCAAAATTTAACTTTAATTTGCTTGTTTTTATATGATTGATGGGTTTTTTTTAATGATTATACTGATGTGAGTTACTTGAACAAATTTTTAGAGACTTTTTGATTATCTCATTTCGTTCTTCGAGACAGTTTTGAACTGTAGGTTCCGATAAAATTAGTAAGTTTTTTTTCAATTTAGAGGTAATTGAGAGAGATAAGAACTTATGATAATCTTACAAATTTTTTGAACTGTTGAATGCTGATTTGGAAACTTTAACTATGATTCTGAATTTTGAGTTTTGCGATGAATCCCTGATCTTCGAACTAAAACTGATTTCGGTTTCCTTTTGTTGATTTTTCCGGTTTTGGGTCTAAATTCCCATTTTTTTTTGTTGGCTTTCCAGGTTCTGTGGCCACCCTGGGGATTTGATGAGAGTTCTTTGGCTATGCTTGAAAAAAACATCTTTGGAACAAAGATATGCAGGTTTGTAAATTCAATGCAAAGAAGATAATGTACATATATGATAACGAAGATGTTTACCATCTAGACAAACAACAACCGTCGAATTTCCATCCATTTTGAAGGTCTGAATCAACCCATTCATGTTGGCTTATGCTTTGTATAGAAACCATTTTGGATTTATCTTTTTTTTTTCTCATCTGTAGGAGTGAAAACTTCAAACCAAAACACGGGAAAAAGTTGTACTCACTAACCTTCTTCAATATCACCTTCCAGCAGCTCTGCCAATTCGTCCCGCTGCAGATCAGGATTCGGGTTGAAGTTGGGAATTTCCTGGCTCGTGTTGCAACCCATTCTGTTAGCACTGTTCCCATTCAACAGATTTCAAAAACCACCTGCTTCGGTTCAACACTCCAAAAATGTATCCTTCACCTTTTCACTTATCCACATAACACTTTGCCACTCGCCTTCATATCACAACAATCCCAACCGTGACGAAGTGTAAATTCTTAGCTCATTAATCGACACTTTGTTGCGCGGCGGCGGCGTCGGTGACGTTAGCCTTTCTTCGATTCTTCGTCAATCACATCATTCCCCCATTCATACTTCTGGCCTTAAACAAGCATTTGCACCAATATCGCCGGGTGAGCTTCGCAAGACAAAACACGGAACATAGAATTTCGACCAAACAATTTCACTCTTATGACCTTTGGCACGTCATAGCGAAAGCTTCATATCACTCATAGCCGCCTCGCTGGTGGGTAATTCAATCACACTCGTTCAAACCGTTGTTGGGTCTGAAAACTGGTCTTCCAGACACCTACACAGCTTAGGGTCTCGGGACGTTTGAAGATCTAAATTGAAAAATCAATAGATATTTTCCGCCTTTGATATACGCTCATTAACGCACTTCTAAATCAATCCCACGCACCAATATAAAGCCTGATTACTACCGCGTGAATCAACAAACAAACCGGAAGTTAGCTGCCTCTCATACGAAAGGAATAAGGAATGTGGGCTCATAACCTCGAGGCTTCCGCCGGCATTCACGCACCACCTGACACAAGTGATTAAGTGAATCAACGAGGCTCTTATTATTTATTCAAACCACAATTATTTTCACGAGGTGCCAACGGTTTTCGTTGCTACACAGTTGGAAAATTTCGATGCGTTAGGGATCCCTTAATGGAGCTGAGTTTATTTAACACTGCCGGTCATATGTAAAACTACCCGGTCTCAGTTCTTGGTAATATTTATTTATAAAAAATTATTTTCATCGTTTCTTAACACTAAATGAACCAAAGGTGGTCAAATGACGGAGCGTTTGAACTTGAAATGATAATAACGCCTAATATAATTTTTAAGAATGCTTTCCACAACGCCAGCTAGGAAAAACACTTCACAAGATGCGCAACCTTCACAGGATATTAGGAAGTTTCTTTGAAAAGAGAGTCTTGATCTACGAAACCGAAACCGGGTCACGATCTTCTGCCCTAACAGCGAGTGTTCCACAGGGTTCCGTACTTGGATCTGTTTATTGTTTATTGAAAATAACATCATCTGACATTGGTGTCTTAACGATCTACTTAATACTATTTGTACATAACATGATAGGCATTCTTAGTTTCGTAATTGTTCGATTCAATCCGACGTATAAAAATTGAAAATGATACATTGAAGTCAAAGTGTATAAAATTACGTAAAGGGCATGTTATTGCAGAACGTAGAGGGTCGTTGCTGCCATAGCGCGTGCTTCATGAATCCAGAGTGAGCCAATTTCGATTGCGAAGAGTTAGTTCTGGTGCATAGATGTTACATCGGGAAAGCAGCCATGCGCAATCCATTTCGTTTCTTAAAATCTTAGCCACGAATAGAGATTGGCCTATGGAATGGCGATCCGATAGCGTCTGAAGACCAAACAGAGCACAACGATGAGAGTAAGATGACAAGCTTTAACGGAATCTCCCAGGGTAGCTCACGAAGAGCATACCGTCAAACGGGGCATCATGCAACAGCGGGGTTCGATGCAACATTTATATAACACTACATTGAATCAATTTTTAATTCAATGTATTGTAATAAAGATATCTTTTAATGATAACAAAATAATGATGACATAGTTTCTCTCATCTTAAGCTAGTTGTCTTAAGTTTTTTATTTTTATGTAAAATTTGAAAAATCGAGCAATAAATGTACAAATTTTAACATTTTTTGATGCCGAAAAAAACTTTACCCAGTATGACGGATCGGCTTGATAAAAATACCTACAAACTTTTTACAGGTTTCCTCATGTTATACCAACATTGTTGGTGTAAAAATATTTTTCGAACAATCAACCAATTTTTTTAAATGAATATTTTTAAAATTCAGTTAGGTGTCTGGGGTTAAATGCAACAAAATGCAAATCAAAGAAATACCTTGTAAATCTCGTTTCCATGTGCTGGAATATGAATGTTTTGCATCACGCGTTTGTTAACATTTAAATTTCATTCATCCAAACATTTATTTTTATGATTTCAGCTTGTAGATTTTTTCGTAGTATTTTTTAACCCCTAAATGTATGCAGCATCCTTATTTTCAAAAAAAAAATGTAAAAATTTGTTTTTACTGACCCAAAAACTACTGCAATTGGTGTTGTCATGCGTAATGGTCTTTAAGGCATCGCAAATATATTAAAAACTTGGAATTTTCGTACGTGTTCATAAGATTTTTCATTAAAAACAAAGTTTGTTGCAAGTTACCCCATTTTCTAAGGAGTGTGAAAATCGCATGTTTTTAGAAAATTAAAGATAACTGAAGAAACCAATAATTTTTTTAACTACGCCAATTTGATGCCTCAGCATCCTTAAAACTTTTGATGCATAAAGGATACGATTAACTGTGAACATAAGTTTTTTAGAAGCCATTAAAGTTGAAAATTGTTGCATGTTGCCCCAGTTGACGGTAACGCACAAATTGTCGTTGAATTGCCTCAAAACGCGTAATCCAAGCTGCTTCGAAAGACCATCATACCAGGTTTGCCGATTCCAAAACTGATCGAACCAGGCAGCAATACAGAGCTCGCAAGCAGATCGGATCGATGAATTCTTTACTTAAACGTAGGTATGATGAATCCCTGCATGCGGTTTGCCTTCTCAAGTAGCACAGAGTAATGTCGTTTAAAAGTTATACGACTGTACAATAATACGCGATCCTTTATCTCCTACACACGATGCAACTGCTCGCCCAGTATATTGTAATTATACAAGAACGGATGTTTTCTGCGCCCAAATGTGATAATACAGCACTTCGAAACGCTCAAAACCATTAAATTATTGGCACACCAGCTCACTACTATGTTCAGGAAGCATTGTAACGCGTAACAATCAGCTAGAATGTTTATAACTAAATACATTTTTTTAGGTCGTCCGCATACTGATGAACTCCACATCCAATGAGTAGCAAATTTATGTCAAAACAGAACAGCGTAAACAATAATGGACACAAATTTCTGCCTTGCGGTACGCCAGGGTTTTGAGTAAAATAAAAGGATTCAGCAGAACCTATTTTTACAGCTAACTGGCGATCCGTTAGGTAACTTTTAATCCATGCACACAGTCTTTCGGAAAATCCCAAGCGTTGCAATATTTTCAGGAGCATTTCATGGTTCACTGAATCGAATGCAGCTGAAATATCTGTGATTTGTTTGCCACCATCCATTCTCGATATACAGAAGGATGTAAGAACTGTTAGGTTTTAAGCTACCGATCGTTTAGGGAAATATCCATGCTGATTCTCAGAGATCCAGTTCCGACAAGCTGAGAACACAACATCGTTGACGATTCCTCCAATACCTTTGAGCATACAGCTAGCGATGTAACACCTCTGTTATTAAGAACATCTTGTTTGCCACCTTTTTTTGTGGACTGAAATCATACGTAACTTTTCCAGATGGAAGAGAATTTCTGTTGTACCAGGGACTGATTAAAGATGTGAGTAAGAGGTTTTATCCGTGAATTGCGACTTTTTTTTAAATACGCACGCCGGTATAACATCTTGTCCGAATGAATGAGACCATTTCCTCACTAATAACAAAAACGTCCAGATCCAGAACATCACTGGGTAGTCACGTGACGTGAGTTCACAAAATTCCAGATTTTTTTGGATAGCGTCAAAGTTTACTCTGAGTACGATTTGCTTAAAGCAAAGTCGATTGTATATCCTATAAGGATACATTGACAGTTCTATACGAACACCACCTCAACAAGAGGCCCCAGCCCTAACCTCAAACCATGAGAGAACAGAATTGATTTTTGAGAAGGGCGCACGATAAACGCGATATTCCGGTACTAATATCGACAAATTCGCCCTGTATACACACATGTTCGCGGTTTTATTTTTATAGGATGTTCAGAGGTGCGAATTGCTTTGATAGTTGGAAAATGATTATATTTTTTTTTAGTGCATTTTTATTGAAAAATGTTTTTATGAGTACTGAGAATTTGCAACTTTCTGGTAGATTTCTATTCGAATGTGTAATTATGCCTCGTAAACCCATAATTCCCATGATTGTGAAGATGTGCCCAAAACTTTCCATAGTGAACAACATACGAAATCGACGCCCGTCTCGGTTAAATATCACACGACTGAAGCACACTTAGGTCACGGCAGACTATGCGCAATCGCTCGGAGCAGCGCTGCCGATAGAGGGCGAGCTTAACGAAGCCCCTCTCGAGGACTGTTGGAATACCAACAAGACAGCCATCAACAGCGTTGCGGAGAACGTCATCGGGCATGTGAAACACACTCGACAGAACAAATGGTTCTAGGAGAAGTGTAGGAAGGTGATGGACGAAGAGAATTCCGTGCGGGCGGAAGCAACCAACGAAACGTTGAAGCGGGTCAGCGAGTCAGAATTCTCCAGGAGAAAAAAGCGCCACATGGAGGAGGAGGCGCTCCAGGAGCTGCATCGCTCCCAGGAAACAGGAAAGTTCTATCAGAAACTCAACGCGTCCCGCAAAGGTTTCATGCTGCAAACCGAAATGTTCCGGGATAAGGGCAGGAGACCAAGACGGTAGGGGAAGGTACATCGTCAGCGTAGCCAATGACGAGGTGGAGCCACTTCCAACGACGAGCGAAGTTCAGGAAGCCACTCGCCAGCTGAATAGCAAAAAGTCAGCTAGGTAGTCAACTCATCAAAATGGGCCCTGACAAGTTGGCCGGTTGCCTACTTCGGTTGATGGTCCAAATCTGGGACACAGGACAGCTACCGGAGGTCAGGAAGGAGGGAGTTATATGCCCCATCTACAAGATGGGCGACAAATTGGACTATGAGAACTAACGAGTGATCACTGTCCTCAATGCCGCCTACAAAGTGTTGTCCCGAATCCTACTCCGGCGCCTAACGCCACAAGCAAACAGATTCGGGGGAAGTCATCGGCCGGCTTCATGGAGGGAAGGTTTACGATGAAAAAGATCTTCTCATTACGAAAAATACTCAAAAATGCTGTGAACACCAAGTTCCCACGCACCATCTATTCTTCGACTTCAGATCGACCGTGACGAGCTATGGAAAATTATGGGCGAAAACGGCTTCTCCGGGAAGCTGACTAGACTGATCAAGGTGACGATGGACGGAACGCAGTGCAGTCTCGGGATTTCGGGTGAATTGTCGAGTTCATTTGAATCGCGCAGAGGGCTGACATAGTCGAGGCAGATCATCTGAGCGGTGGAGGAGATCTACCGCAAAGTTAAACGCGAAGCAGAAAGGATTGGGTTGATGATTGATACGTTCAAGACGAAGAATATGCTGGCCTGCGGATCCGAGACCGACCGTACCCGCTTGTCCAGTAAAAACAAGGCCACGTTCGAGGGCGAAGAGCTGAAGATACTTAGTCGAAGACTTTATCTATCTCGGCTCACTGGTGACCGCAGACAATGATACTAGTCGTGAGATCCTGCGACGAATAATCAGCGGAAGTCGTGCCTACCGTGGACTCCACTAGCAAATGCGGTCGAGAAGACTTTTTTTTTAGTTGGTAACCACCGGTTTACGGATTGTATTCCAAGACACGGCAAGCCACCGCTTCCCCCCAGATTGCTACTCTGGGTCCATGGGTACAATAGGAAGACTCATGATATACTCCGTGTATACCCCCTTCTCCCTAAACTCCACCTGGGGCCGCAGACCTGGTTCCCACCTCGAACTGTTTAGTACACTATGCTTCAATAGTGGGAGGTTTATTCGCGCTAATGCGCTCCAAGGCAATACTCATTAAAGAGACCACTTTTAGCAAAACCTCTCGACGCCTGAACTCTCCTCTAACGACTTGAGAACCGACATCTCCACGCAATGACTCGAGATTCTCACACAAACCTCTCCTCTTCGCGACTTGAGGCCTGATCTCTCCTCTAACGAGTCGAGATCCGACCCATCCTCGCATCGACTCGAGGTTTACCTTTCCTCTGCACGATTCAAGGCCCGATCTCTCCTCTAACGACTTGAAATCAGACCTCTCCTCGTAATGACTCGAGGTGACCACTTGTACCCCTCCATTTGTTGATAAGGGACCTGATCCCTCCTCTTACGACTCGAGACTCGACCCCTTATCATAAAGACTCGGGGTTGACCACACAAACCTCTCCGCCTGAAGGTTTGAGGCCTGACCTCTCCTCTAACGACTCGAGGCCCGATTTTTTATCTTCAGGGCTCGAGGTTTGCCACCTAGCCCGTCGTGTGCCTGATCGAGAGCAGCTTATCCTAGACTCGCGCCTGTCACGGCACACGCGCGGGACTTAATGCAACGACTCGGATGATTCCCGACGAAGACGTCATCCTACTCCGACTCGAATGGCTTACCCGGCATCGAGAACCACTCTACCCGTGGGTATTCCCCGAACGTGGAATAACCCTTTCCCAACGATTTCCACTGCGAAGAAGGTCAAGTCTTATCCCCGCAGCTTCTGTCGTTGAGCCCTACTCGGATACTCCCCGAAGGTGGAGCATCCTACGCACGAACGCAGTGCACCCACGGCATCTGCTACGCAGAAGGTATTGTCTTATCTTTGTAGCTTCAAACCGTGGGGTCGGACGCACTCTACTCTACAGACCCCCGTCGATGGGGTCGGTCTACTCCGACCGTTGTTCGGTCTTCTTTATCCCCCTTGGCTGGCAACCCTAGGATTTTTGGCCCGCGGATTTTCCTGCCCGTTGTGTGTCCTGGACTCGCGCCTGTCACGGCACACGTTCGGGACTTGGAACGCTATGACTGTGACGACATCCTACACCGACTCGAGAGGCTCGCCCGGCATCGAGAGCCTCTCTACCCGTGGGTATCCCCCGACAGTGCACAGTTGTCCAGAACAAACATTTATCGTGACAAAATTGATTACGCAAAGTATATACATTTTAGACATATGATGTCTTCTGCAAAGTTGTTCACAATTTTGAGGACCGTATTTTGCAAGAATAATTTATTAGAACGTGTCGTCCTCCTGGGAATTCATAATGCTAATTTCTTTCAGGAGCTAGATAGAGCAAAAATATGTTCTACAATGTTGTAGATTTAGATTTTTTAACAAACTTTGCTGAACACATAAAAGTCGTACGATGAAACGTTGTCATTTTATAATTTTTTTTAAGATTTACATATTAGAACGTGTCGAAAAAAAACAGTTTTTTGACCATAACTTTTTCTAGTGAAGTTGTACAGTATTGATGTATTCTAAACAATTGATCAGCAAAACAATGCGCAAAAAAGTTATAAAAATTTACTCTTACGAAGATGTCCTCAAAAGGTCGCTGATTACTTCTGATCCGCTTATTTCATTGACCAATCGCGTTCCGAGAGTCAAAGAAATTCCACCACTGCCTGAAGCTGCGGAAAATTTGTTAAAGAAAGAATTTTCTTATAGCGATTGAATTTTGTTAATTTTGTTCCAAATATTTATAAAAATAATAAAATGTTTAAGATCATTGTTAAATAAGAAGCGGAACAATTCAAAACAATATCATGAGTATTGGTTGGCTTGTGTATTGGTACTGGTTGTGTTTCTGATAAAAAAAAGGATTAAAATTGAATAAAATTTCATAAAAAATCATGAGAAATTAAGATTTAAAAAATAAAAAATCTCAAACGTAAAAAAAACCTATCTCTAATTTTTTCAGCATTAAATATTTATATCTTAAACTATTCTTCCAAAATACGGTCCTCAAAATTGTGAACAACTTTGCAGAAGACATCATATGTCTAAAACGTATATACTTTGCGTAAATAATTTTGTCACGATAAATGTTTGTTCTGGACCACTGTGCAGTGGTTAACCCTCTTCCCTCGAGATCCGCTACGAGGAAGGTAAAGTCTTATCCCCGCAGTTTCCCTCTTAGGAAGCGGCACTACTCGGATACCCCCCGACATTAGGGTATCCTACACACACGGTCGAGAAGACTTAGCCCTCGCACAAAGTGTACCTGTACATGACGCACATTTGACCGGTTGTTCTCTACCTGCACGAGAAATGGATATTACTCGAGGAGGACCTGCGTACACTCGAAGTATTCGCGAATCATATGCACTTTGACACTGATCAGAAGAGAGGACGAACGTAGAGAAAGAGATCGTCAACGAAATTTAAAATGCTTAAGGCGACATCCATAAATTACGTAACGCAAAAAATGCACTTTTTTGACCCCCTCCCTCCGTATGTCACAAATCGTAACGCTTCGACATACCCCCCTACGAAAATTACGTAACGCTCACTATAACCACACCCCCCCCCCTCCCGTCTTCTCATTGATTTTCGAATAAAAAAAATAAAAATAACATAATTTTTTAAACGTTCTTTAAATCGGAATTATTTTCCATCCAAATCGCTTCTGAGTACTCATTGATGATAACTCTCTGATAAAATAAATGAATTGTCTTATTTGCTCTGTGCTTGTTAACTGGTGAACTACCTTGTTTACTTTATTTTGTTCTAGCAGCATAACTTGTTATGCAAAATATACGCCACTTCATAATATTCATCGGAATAATCCGAATCAATTGAGAAAAAATAATAAAATTTCCTTCTAAAGATTGGATAGTGTTCTTGGGGTAAATGTACCTAATATTCGGTTTTCCAACGGTTATTTCACGGATATCCAATACACGTTTAGTCTATCTTAGAATCTTTGAATAGGAATGGTTACAAACCAGTTTCAATCTTGTTAAAGTTTACAAATTTTAAGCTGATTTTGGTTTGCTTATCATTCAGCAAAAATTGCATGATATCAAAAAAGCTGCGGTTAAACTGAAATTTTTTAGGAAAAAAATCGTTACGTAACGATGAGCATACCTCCCCCCTCCCCTATGTCACAATTTGTAACGCTAGAGCTTACTCCTTCCCCCCTAGGAGCGTTACGTAATTTATGGATGCCCCCTAAGGAAAGCCTCGTAGGACACCACAATTCAGAAGCAACACAATGTTAAGGCGCGTTATAATTCGTAAGTCCCTGAGAAA
Source organism: Uranotaenia lowii (assembly GCF_029784155.1). NCBI lineage: Eukaryota > Metazoa > Arthropoda > Insecta > Diptera > Culicidae > Uranotaenia > Uranotaenia lowii. The sequence continues at coordinate 319,812,671 of NC_073692.1, forward strand.
CTAATTCATCTCATCGAAGCACAGTACGAGGCGTTTTCGTGCAGTCTTGCACGATGGTATCTTGTCTGATCCAACACAACTGCTGGAGTGAGATAAGATTGTAACTTGGATGTGGTTGGAAATCCTAAGAGAATGGTTGATGTAACTGGCTTTAAGCCTCGAAGGCGTGTACCAATCTGAAATTGGCGGAAGAGAAACTTAAAAGGGGCCACCCTGTATAAGTGCAAGAGCACAGCTTATCCTATGCTTTGGTAATACCATGGGTCACATCATGCCCAAGGTGGGACCAGATAAAAACACCCGGCTGTAGCGGCAAAGAAGTCCCGGCCGTTTGTGGTTACAGGCCCGAGTACAGAATACGCCACACTCAATCGATTCATAATGGACAAATGAAACTGCGAAAAAATATAACCTTCTCTGCAGTGGATCGCTCTAGGAAAGGGATATTTCATTGCCGAGTATACTTTCGGGGTAGAGCGATTTTCTGAGCCAAGGAAATCTCAATTCTGTATCGTAAATCTTAGGAGGTTTTTTTTTTCAGAAATCCAACTCTGTGTCTCTCTGTTTAAGAAGAAGTTCCACTAATGCAACGTGATGGGTTGTTAGTCCAGGATAAGCGATTCCCGATCGTAACGCGTCTCGATGGGTGAAACAGTCCTCGAGTCTTTAAGAGGATAAGCCAGTCCTTGACTCTTAAATTTTTCTGGTCGGTTCGTCTAGCTGACTAATAAACAAGGCTAACTTCATTTCTACAAGGGGAAAAAGCTACCCACTGGTAAAAATTAACTAAATTCGGTGGTCAAATCGTGCGCAAGTTATTTGGGCCGCTAGCGGGGAGATATTTTGAATAATTTCGTAATGTAGTCTCGCCTGGGATTTTCGAATATAAAGAAGGAGAAAAAAATGAAAAACTTGATGTATACCTAGTACATAGAAAGCTGAAGATCTGTGGAAGTTTAAAATCAGACAGAATTACATAACGGTTGACACACGATGAATAGCTACATACATACAAAGAAGACCACCTCCAAATGCGACCATTTTCCCTTCAAAGCACTTCGACAGGTCTAACAAAGTTTATTATCTGTTTTGGAATCGTGCCATTACGCAGAAACTGTGATGGAGTGGTAAAATTTTTGATTTTGTGCCGAAGGAGGACAACCGGCTAAATTTGTCATAACTTCAACCAATTTAAAAATTTTGAGCATTTTTTAGGTTAAAGCTTCACGAAACACAAAACGCCATCAAAAATAGCCGTGATTTGAAAAAAAGGTGGTTTATAGTACCGTAAAACGGGGTAATTTTGATCACCGGGGTAAATTTGACCAACAATAAACTTTTCCACATTATCATCAATACTCAGTCTATAGTTTGAATTTTTGAAAAATGTTTTCTACGTTTGAAAGCCAATTAATTCAATATCAAATAGGCAATATTTGGATTGTATTTGATTTTTTTTTTCTGTTAATAAAAAATCTAGTTTCAAAATCTTAAATTATCTATTTTTCCAAGGCTCGCAAACATCACAACCTCTCCTGGTGTGTGATGATAACAAAAAGCTTTTAGAAGCAAACGGGATGTTTAATGTGAAAGAACAACTTCTTTTCTTTCTATATGAACAGTTATTGTGCTATTTTTATTGTCATTGAATGATAAATTTTTGATATTTAAAAAATAAGGACATTTTCCAAGAATAATAAGCCCGTATTGGACAAATTGATAGAAACCTTATCAAATCGTTAACTTTGAAGAAAAATTGAAAATGGAAATAGTGGGGGGAGGGGGGGGGGGGGCATGGAAGAGTATGTTAAGGTCAAATTTCATTTGTATTTAGAAGCTAAAACTATTTAACAATTATCATTATTTTTGCCCCTAAATGTATGCAGTATTATAGTTATTTTTTCGATTATTAATATTTTTAAAATAAAACGTTTAAAATCAAGGTTAAATTGATTAACTAGTATTTGTAAATATTATGAAGATGTTTTGCATCCATGTTTTACGTTCATAGGAGTCCAGTATTGGTTTTAAAAATATAAAACATGCCACATTCCCCTTAACAAAAAAATAATCGAAATATATTAAAAAAAGTGATCAATATTACCTCGGATTACGGTACTACATTATAGATGGTGCATGTGGTGCCCAAAAATTAATGTCAACAAACTTTTTAATTGAACACTATCTCAAAAACCACTTGAAAGAACGTCACAATAATTTGCACATGTACACATTACTTTACTAGGTAGATTCACTGAAAATTTCATCGATTTCCATTCATGCATTCAAAAGTTATTCACAAAACAAAGTGTTGCATTTTTTTCGAATACACTCCTTAGTACGGTATTTTCAGTGAAGTGGATATGTGATTTTACTATTTTCGGTAACATTTTTAGTTACAATAGTCCGCCCGAAAGTGAGTCAGCTCAATTTTAAATCGAACTTCGAGATCAGTGAAATTTTTGAGTTTTTATAAATTATTTCATGCACTTCAGAAGCCAGCATGAATAGGAAGTATATAAAACTTGTGCAAATGCATCAGCTTAATTTTAAGTAATTAATCGATGTGTGAATGTTGAGGTAGCGCTGCAGAAGGCCGTTATTTAAAACTATAAAAACGTTTCAAATTAAAATGGATTCAAATTCTTGTTTCCCTGAAACTAGTTTGATTTTTTTGCATATTTCCATAACGTTTTCAAACACTTTATAGTTTCAGCTAATCTTTTCTAATCAGGACTCAATTACATATTTTATCTTTTAGCTTTCTATCAATTTTTTTTTTAAGAATTTTATTGTAGCATCGAAACTTTCCGCAAGTATCACTTTCCAACCGCGTGATCGATTCTTCTAACACAGCCGTTCGTCAATATTTGTCACCAATGACCTCGGTTTTTGCACAATGTAATGTGGCCTGATTTCAAAGTTTAACATTTTGCATAAAAAAAAGTCTAGGAACACGAACCGTGCGTTCCCATAGCCTCGGCCTGTTCTGTACACGTCACCTCGACCGATTTGCCTTGATAGGCTCGCTAGGGAAAAAAAAAAACAATCCAGTCCAACCTTCCACCGTTATGTGAAGGTACTTTCTACGTTCGTTGGTAATGATCCAACAACAAAAAAACGCGATTACGTGGGAGGATTACACTCTCGGCTAAAGTCAATACCGTCTACGCGCGTCTACTTCCGATATCCGGTGCGACACCGTTCGACTGTTGGGCAGACCGATAGAAATACACAGGTACGCCCGGAACCGAATCTAAACTCTGTCTAATGCATCCGCTTAAGGCTCCGGGGGTTCTTTGTGCTGCAAATGGAAATCTCGCGCGGTTTTCCGCTCTCTTCCTATGCATGGGGGAAAAATCTATCGAACCCACTAAATGAGTTGTTTATTCGGGAGTAAACAGTCGGCATGGTGATCCTCAAATATAGAGACAACAATTGAGTACTTTTGAATGGGTTATCGTTTTATTGTTGGAAATTGTTGTTTTTTCTTTGGGCTTATAAAAACGTATCACGACGAGGTTTAGTTGTATGGGTTGTCTATGGGAAATAAGGGTTTTATCCGTTAACCGCCTAGAAAAAAACGTAACCGGAAAAGTGCTACTGAACGTCTGCTTCTTAAAGTACACTATCCACGGCTCTGTCAATGTTGCTGGACGAGACCATTTAGCAAATAAAAGAGTTTAGCTGTACGAAAAAACAAGGAAAGTTTTCCTATCCTGTATCTGTTCTTCATTCTAAGGCCTGTTTTATTCGTTCCGAGTCGATAAGTTGGTGACCTGGTTTTTATTAACTTCGCGTATCATGACGAATTTTCCGTTGTCAGCTGATGTAGTAAAGCGATAAGATTAGATCAATATTTTATGGCAATTTAATATCGGAATGGAATCGATAGGTTCTGCGATTCTTGGAGCTGAGATTGAAGTGCAATGAACGAATAAAAAAATTTGTTCAGTTTCAATTAAATTTTTCTGATTGTCTTGTCTTAGAAGAAACCCGAATGGATTCAAATTCCTTGGCCTTGTCGCTCAATAATATGTATTTTCAAATAAATTTCAAGTTTCAAACAAACTTGAATGTTTCCTTTAAAAAAGTCGTGATTATGATCAAAAGATAACATTGACATCTTAAGGTAATGAATTTTTTATAAAGGGATAGAAAGTTAGAAGAAATGAAAAATGGTGAGAATGAGCGGGTGGAATTTGTTAAGAAGCATTATCATCACATACCGGATTTTTTTCGGCACGGAACTACTGCTATGGAATGGTAGATACAGATAGAGGGATGCAACCTTATACAAGCCGTATGGGAAACATTTCTCAGATTTAATCTTTTTTGGTCAGATTTGAGCTTTTTTGATAAGATTTAAGCTTTTATCTCCAATGCTATCAAAGCAAAAAAAAAGTCATCATTTTTTATTTCTTCTAACCGCCTATCCCTCAATTAAAATTTCATCATCTTAAGATGTCCTTTCTAAAAAGGACATCACTTTTCACCGATAAGGCCGATTAATTAAGTAACAAACGTAATATTACGGTGTTTTTCCTCTCTCTCTTCGTTTCAGGAGACTCAGGGTGTCGACTACCTGGAAAAACCTGGAAAATCAGGGAAAATCAGGGAATTCAATTTGCATCAGGGAAAATCAGGGAATTTTTGCACCAATCAGGGAAAAAATAATGATCCTGATTTTATTTGAAGAAATTAAAACGTCATAATTTATTATCTGCTTAAAAATCTGCGGATATGACACTAAGAATGCTATGAAAAATTGTCTTAAGCTCAGCGAAAAGCAACTTCTGCAATTTCGTATCGAATGCAAAGGAATGCTGAAGGCAATTGTACTTAAGTTAATGAAGCGATCGCCATTAACTTATCCTCTGACCAAGGCCGCCTCTTGTCTTGATCCGGCAGTTAACAGCAGCGATACCAAATTGGCCAAAAAACGATTTGAGAAGACTTTGACTATATTGACAGATACTGGACGCGTTAGTGGATCCTCGGCAGATTTAGCAGTACGGCAGTATTCCGGAGTGATTGCCAGAGGCGATAAATTTGATAATTATGACCGCCCGAGCAGACTTTTATGGCAAAATTATAGCAAATTTTGCTATCACGCCCTGAGAGCCCAACTTGCTCTCATTTTGCTTGACATAAGGTGGTACACAGCAAAAATGAGAGCACAAATTTCCATACTTGGTTAGCAAAGTGATGCCTAATTTTGCTAAAACTGAGAACTTAACTACACCTCGTTTTTCGAGAGCTTGGACAGCATAATGATGGCAGTATAAGGTATCATATAATTCTCGGTAATAGCAAAATTTGACATCAATATGCCCTCAAAATTTTCGGAAAATGAAAGCAGAACGAGGTATAGTTAAGGCTTCCATAAAAGCAAAATTTGGCATTACTGTGCTATACTTTAAATAAATATTTCAGTTTCAATTTGCTGTGTTCTACCTTAAGTCAACTAAAATGTGAATAAAATTGGCTTTCGAAGGCGTGATAGCAAAATTTAATGTTATTTTGCTTTAAGTTGCCTAAAGTTATGCAACGGGTTTCCAAATAGACTTTAATGGTCAAATACTATTACGGCTGGAAAATAAAATATGATATCAATAAAGGTGGAACAATGTGGTATATGCATAAAGAACATGAACGCTCTCAATTTGGGCAAAACTTCACCGAATTTCGCTAAAAATTCATAGTAGCAAAAATTTATACCACAATAATGGAATAATTTCATGATGAAGTTGGTTTTCTCAAGGTGGCGTTTCAAATAGTTTCATAATTAATCCTACTGCAGAATGCGATAATAAAAAAAAAAATGCGATTCAATGCGATTCTATTCGTTCAGCATAGTTTGTTAGCAATGGATATTTTTTTCGCGTCTGTGTTTACTTTCGTTATTCGACTCGGTATATGTAATCAGACAACTTATTGGGGATAAAAGCCGAAGATAATAATGCGTTTTAAGAGTAAACCCAAAATTTATCTAGTTCGAAATTGATGATTAAGTGTTAATTAGTTGATTGTAGATTAAATAAATTGAGTAGCAGCATATGTGAAAAAATGGCGTCAGCGAATTGCAAAAAACAACCGGTAAATGACTTTTCGATCCAAGTACTGCTTTGCTAAAAGGAATTATTTAGCCATATAGGGGGAAGTCGTCTACTACCGGACACTTAAGGTTTTTAAGCAATAACTCCAAAAATAATTTTTTGTAAATATTGGTTCCTCTACTGCTTTGAAGAGTATCAATATTATGATCACTAAACAGTATTAGAAAAATTAATTTACAACATATTCATGTGGTAAGAGAAATCATTTTATGTTAGTTTTCACTCATTTTCAAAAGTGTTGTCTATGGTCGGACGCTACGAATTTCATCACCAAAGTTGTCACCAATGGCATAAAAACGTAGCAAAATGACTGAAATCACTTGCTTAGGTCTTGTCAGTACGTGTTTTCCAATACTGAACATTATATGAAGCCATTCATAAAAGTTTTTTTGACAAACCAGAATGTAACATTTGTTTCGAAAAAACTAGAGTAAAATTGTCTATGACCGGACAGCAAAATTTAAATTTTATCAGAGGACCAAAATAATTTGGTTATCGAATCCGTATCTTCAGCTAACCATTTGAGGGTGCTATAAAGATGAAAAAATGAAAGTTTCAAGTTGGAATCATCTATAATTTTGAATATTGTCTTGTCCGGTCATAGAGAACAATATAGTGTCCGGTCATAGAGAAATCGCATTTTTTTTTATTTTCCTAATATTTTGCTTGAACTTCCGTTTTGTTATCTTACATCTACTGAAGTCGAAAGATAACCAACCAACGATGACGTTTACGTGCAATTCACATTTGACAAGCCGTAAAAACTGATCACAATATAAATGTAAAGTTTGGGCGATCCTCGCCGAACCACTAGGCGAAAGCTTTCGTTGCCTATAATTGGTTTACCTTTTCAGATTGGATTACCATATTTCTAACACCATATCAGGCTACTATTTACTTTATTTTCATGGTGTTAATACATCATAAGGATATTGCGTTTTCGAAAAATCAATGTTGTCCGGCCATAGGAGGTGTCCGGTCATAGACGACTTCCCCCTATTGAAAATGCAATTGAATCAGTTGCGATCCTTACTTGGTTGCTGTTTGATTAGTACCTAATATCCAAATATATCGAACAAGGTAAGGTCCTTCAGTTTAATTAAAATAACGGTTGGGCTCAACCCTCTTATGCGCCCTGTATGAAATAATTAATTTTCTGCAGAATAACAGCTGAGCTTTCGAAGTCGGATATTCCGATGTTATTGAAAAATACGATACTACGTGAAAAGCTCAGAAATCATCACTTACCTGGTCTGCTATTGCGCAACAATCACTGAAGATATTTTTGACTTCTTCAAAAATGTCATTTCCTTCGCTTTCATGATAGTATTTGCCACGAAACTTTAGATTCCGGAACGCACGAATGTTCTTTCCAGCGATGCATCAGCAACTAACCGTGTCTAAACAAAATAGGAATCGGGTCAGATTCATTTGCAGTCGTCTACCTGAAGAATCCGTGCCAGCTGTAAGTTCATGAGTCTTCGATGTACCGGATTTTGTCATAACCTCTTCCTAAAACTGGTTCAATAATTCCAAAAGAGTGCACTTCGTTTGCAGATTAAAAGAGGAAAGTTAACACAGATGCCGCGCAATATTTGGAGAAGCAATCTCCATGGAAGGTACAGGTGATTATTTTAAGAACAGCTTTTAAAAACAGGTTTTTAGGTATACTTTATTCTTTGAGTCACTCAATGAAATCGATGAAATCCGCGAACCCGCACAGCTGATTGTTTGTTTTGGTATGTTTTCGTTTTCTTAAATCTGACAATTCCGACAATTCGCTTTGCTGCTGACGCCCAGTGGTGCCAGGTATGATGTTGTTCCAATATTTGTAATGATTTTGAATTTTTCGAAATGGTAAAAAATAATGTATTATCACTTTATTAAATTACGTACATGTTTAGCTTCATCCGGAGCTCAAAAAATCAGATCGATAACAAATTTAGGCGAGAAGCAATGAAAGTCCGTCCGTCCGTCCATGTAAAAAAAGCGATTTCCTAGAGTTATTTCCAGGTGATTATTTAAATGGATCATAGACATTCATGTGAAAAGTTATGATAGTAACAAATTCGAGGAATTGGTTGAACGTTTTATTCAAAATTTTCCTTAAAAAATAATAATAATTATTATTATTTTTCTTTGGATAATTTAGTTCAAATTTTGAATAATCACAACTTTTGGCATCCCTGACGATTAAAGAAGAAGGGAAAAAATAAGATGTCGCGTTTTCTATTTGTGTGCTTTCGATTTGTGTTTCTTGAACAAACAGCCCCTGTGGGTAGCTAAAGCCCAGTTTGTGTCCTTTTATTTATTGGAAAAACCTTTGCCTTGTATGTCACTCCAGTATTCTGTAGCAAATCCCAGCATATCAACGGTCTCGGAGGAAGCAAGACCAATATGAAGAAAAAGCCTTGAAATTGGACTCCTTGTAGGGGAGAGACTCCTTGTAGGGGAGAGGAGTGTGGACTCACGCCAGCTTGAACACCAGCACCAGCATTTCCTTTTCTGCAACACGGATCTGTATTCAACTGACCACCGACTTTCGGCAGACAGTAATTGCAATGTATACCAACAGTAGCGTAAAGGTAATGATTAGTTGACACAACAATTTATTTGAAACATTTTTCATGGATCTCTGATATAATATTTTTTGTTTTTTTTCAGATTTTTTTTGTGCGTCGACCAACACAACCAGTCCTTTGTGATAGTATCAAAACTCCCTGAGCATATTTCGTTGTTCTGCATCCGCTTAGTTCGTCTGCCGGAAGTTTTTCGACCGGTTCTACATCCGCAATTGACTCCAGCGGAATGACCACTAGAAAGACAGCGAACGAGACAGTTATATCAACCTCGGGTAATTATTTTTGTTTCGGTACCTATTCGATAAAATACCTAATTCGGAGGTTTGCAAACTCTAGAGGAAAAATATCCCTGAAACGCCATAAGCTGGGGCCAAGAATGCTGAGTGGAAAACGATAATATGGTTTCCGTATCAAGAAACAAAAGGACAACCAATGCATGCCTTAACTTTTAGAGTACTTTTGTCATACAGTTTTTTTTAAATATTTCTTCAAAAGCTTATCAAAATGTCAATTCACATTTGGACAAATTGGATGATAATGAACGTACGATAAGTAACCATCGTACGTTCATTATCATCCTATTTGTCGAAATGTGAATTGACATTCTTCTTCTCATAACGACATGTATAATTTTAAGCCTTCCTGTTTATAAAGTTGTAACTGTGTTTAATCATGGTTTTGATAGCAAACAAATAATGATTAAAATTCAGTACACTTTGTGATTTTTAATTTACTTTAATTTACTACACTTTAATTTACTACATATTTACATATTTATTAAAAAACACTTTATTCGATTTTTCAATGTTCAATCAAAAACAGAAAATAAGAACAAATTTTATTCTAAGAACTTTCCTTTTTAATTTTATGTCCATTCAAAAGGTTCAAATGTCATCGATTATAATTGCAAATTTAACTATAAGTTTTAAAAATAGTATTGTTTGTGTTTCTGCTCATTTTTGATTTCAAATAAATTTTGCTGCTGAATTATTGATGTTTATGATACTTTTGAATATACGAAACAAACAAACGACATGAGTTTGTGACAATTACTACGTTTAGCAACCTGCAGTTCCGACAGGCAGAATTCCAAATCCAATTTCAATAAACATATCCAAGAAAATGCTAGGTAGGTACGAAAATAAATTTAAATCGGTTACGATGTGAAATTTGGCTAGATTCATTACATTGACAGACGTATTTTTACATTCAGCTATCGTTTTCATCGATTTTACCTTTTAGCGAAATCAACTTATAGATAATGAGTTTTTTTATTTATATTCTTTTCAAAGCCAGAAAATGATTTTTTTTTAAAGTTGTGATCTCAAATTAGTATTGCTGATCCACTCTTTTTTTCTATTTCTGCGATAGCTGATTTGGGCTCCCGTAGGGTACCACTGTAAAAAAAATTACAGTATTCAAGAAAAAAATGAGCATTGTTCTACATAAGGATTATTTATCGACTGAAATTAAATCGGATGAACAAGCGGAAAACATTTAAAGATGATTTAATAAAAAGTTGTCAAACAAACATGTATACCAAATATTATTATCGGATTATCTATTGTTTATAAAACAAAAAATTGTGTTTGCCTTGAGCTTGGTCAATCAGCGGTCGAAATCACGGAAAAATGATTAATAAAAAAAACTGTTTGCGATGGGGTCAATCAGCGGACAAATTCACGAAAAAAAAAGAAAACGCTGTAGTTGTTTAAATAAGTTTAGAGTTCGACGACACGGTAGCGATCATTCATTGAATGTTGGATTTCGTGCTATGTTTTGCAGTCGGAGTTATCCGTCTAAAGTTTAACTGAAAAGCGGTTAGCGTGTAGAAAACCGACAGATTTTATACTGATTTGACAGATCGCACAAGTTTCGCAGTTATGAGTGCGCAGTCCAATTTTTTGCGATGCGAATGGTATTATTTCCTATAATAGATCATTATCCGTACACAACTCCTTTTTTTAACTTCTCATATACGATTTGTTACATTTTAACGACAACATAATTGAATTCGACCAGCATATAAAGTTTCAAAGACGCATTTATCGCTTAAAAAATCTTCGTCATGCCAAATTCGTTAATTCTCAGGCTATGGAAAAATGTGTTTTCAATAGTGTTCATTATTTTTTGTTTTGTCTGGGATTTTAACGCTCGTAATTAATTCAATCTCAATGAATACTAAGAATAATAATATTTCATTCCGATGACTTCATGTTTTGTCCTCTCTTGCAAAATAATGATTTGAAGATTGATTCAAGAATTTACTTCTTAACTTTTCAATGAAATTAGTGAGTAAGAGTGAATTTTTCAACTGTGTTTACTGCTTCGGCTAGCCTACCGCACGGAAGGCTACCGTCGCTCGATTAGAAATTTTCCCAGTAACCGCAATATTTAATTTTTATATGTGTTGGCCAACTTTTGTTGCATTTTATTTTAAATGCAAAAATTTATTCTGGTAATTTTTTACACGCGTACAACATAGGTATCTACAAATTTTTTAAACAAAAAAAACCAAATCATGGTTTTTGACTACCAAAAAAGACGTTTAGATAAAAAAAACATTTCAATTTGTTCTGTGGTGTACATGACGCACAAAAATTTACATAAACTGCGTTTATTAATTAGAGTAAATGAAAGTAAAACCAAATACAAATTTTTAAAATGCAAAATCTGTTGTGAATTGTGGAAACTATTATTTATTTACATTTTGATGAAGTGAATTAGTCATATCTTTTTATTTTCAAAGAAACCATTTTCGTCATGTTTATATAATGTTTGTGTTTGTTTCCTTTTTTATAAAATTTATCGTTCTATTGAAAAAGGACAGTAAACAAAAAATGTAATTGGAACACGGTACACTATCGTATAAAAAGATATTGCTGGTAGCAATTTGTGTGGCTGTGGCCAAGTTTCCACGACATCGAGCATATTGTTTGGTCATGTGAGGTCCACGTGGCCGCTAAAGCGAATTTGATAGATTCTCTGCGAGCCCGAGGAAAACCACCCTGCACTCCAGTAAGAGATGCACTAGCTACGACAGACATTGATCGAAATAAACCATGATCATTTCATTTTCATACTTCCCTAACTATTTTCTGTTCTTTTCAATAATTGACGATCTAGACCTCTAAGAAAACAATTGTAAACATACAAAACGAGTTTAGCTTCTTAAAGCCTCAAGGTATGAGCTGTTTCAAATAAGTTCTGCCCAAATTTGCATTTGTTGTCGGTTGAAGATATGCGTCAAATGTAATCTTTTTCGAAATGGAAAATACAACACCAAATTATGCTTTTATTGTGGTATCAAAAGCTCGATTTTAGCTCAGTTTGCTATCATTTTAAATTTTAACTTCATATGTATTTTTTTTCGAAATTGAATATAATTTTTGGATACCTGAATGATGTCTAGTTTTGCTCTCAAAATAAATGCTACATCACATTTTGCTTGCAGTTTGCTGTTGATCCCTTATTTTGGTCTCACCTTGCTATCAATTAAATGTTTTTGAAACCTCAGCTATGCCTTATTTTGCTATCTTGAAAAATTCAACAGCAAATGATGCTCTCATTTTGCTATTTACACCTTATTTTAGTATCAATTTGCTATCGATTTTGGCATCAAAGTCTGCTCGGGCGTAGCAAAGAAAGGCTAAATCATTTTTGGAGTGGAGTGCTAGCAAATGCCAAGTGTCCAGAATTCTTCAACATCGTCAAAATGATCTGCTGTCTTTAACATGGCAACGCGAATGTTGAACGTGGTTTTTCAGTAAATTCCAAAGGAATATTTAAATAAGGTATAGTGTCGAGAGCCATATTGGATTTTTTTTGTGACGTAACAAAAACGAATGTATCGA